>NW_026623238.1:4588686-4592156 GCF_030028575.1 Malurus melanocephalus
AGTCTGAATAATGAGTTGATTACTGATTTATTAGTAGAACTCAGAGTCCAAGGCAGGTATGAAGAGCTGAGATATGCAGAGTTGTTTGCAATACTTTTAAACAGAGAACAAACCTACAATCAGCCGCAGAAAGGCTGGGTGGAGATGGTTTCACTAAGGAGAAGAGAGCAGGGGGGAAGATCACCCCCTCCTCCGCCGCCGGTGCTGCCCGTGCCGGTGGAGAAGGGGGGAGGTGCGGCACCCCCTCCCCTGCCGCTGCCGCCCCTTCCCCCAGTCCCTCCGGAGCTGGGAAGGGGGGATGACTGCCCACCGCCCCCCAACAGCCCTGGGGGCAGGAGTGGGGCTGGAGAGGGGCCGGGTCCATCACTGCCTGACAGCCCTGGGGACAGGAGTGGGGCCGGAACGGGTCCGGGTCCACCATCACCAGACAGCCCTGGGGGCGAGAGCGGGGCCGGAGCGAGGACAGGTCCTGTTGCCGCTCCCGGTCCCTCGGAGCACGGGAGCGGGGAAGAGCGAACGATCAGTGTCAAAACAAAGGGAGAAACAATCGCAGTTAAAAGCAAGTCTGACGAGCCCAATACAGAAAACTCCTCTGAACAGGAGAGACAAGGTCAGATTACATTCCCTAGTAATCTAGTAGTTCAGGGCTCTCACTGCTGTGACCAAAGTTCGATACCCATGATTACACTGACCAGTGAACTCGAGTGGTTTACTGTTTTGGGTCCGAAATTTGTCTTTTCCTATACCCCTACCCCTGTGCACAAAATTAAGCAAAAGCTCTTTGCTTTTGAGAGGAGAGATACTGAGACAGAGAAAAAAATACAGCTCACTTAGAAATCTGAAAGCCAGCTGGCAAAAGAACTAGAGAACTAGAAAAGACTACTAGTAAAACCTCTGTCTAGGACCCTTAAAGCAGCAGAAAAGAGAACCATCTTATTGTCCACAGAGAATAAAAAGGCTGCACCTAAACAGCTGGAGCAGCTGAGGCTGTCAGACTTAAATAAGCCTTTTGAACTTTTTCCATATAAGCGACTCAGTGTTGCTCTAGAGGTACTGGCACAGCACCTTGAAGACCAGCAAAGAGCTGTGGCCTATTTTTCAAAACAGCTGGACAATGTTAGCCAAGAGTGGCCTGGGTGTTTGAGGGCTGTGGCAGCAACTGTCATCCTGATACCGGAAACACGTAAATTCACCCTTGGTCAGCACATTGTCGTGTATGTACCCCACGCAGTAGTGTCCATGCTGGAGCAAAAGGGGGGACTATCCCCAAGCAGAATGCTTAACTACCAATCTGTGTTGTTRGAACAGGATGATGTTACCCTGAAAACAACATCTGTCATGAACCCAGCAATGTTTCTGTCACCCACATTATTTGATAACATGCCTGAGAATGACTGTTTGCAGACAATAGAAAAGACCTATTCCAGCAGACCAGACCTGAAGGACGTGCCTCTGGAGAATCGAGACCGGGAACTATTTCCTGATAGAAGCAGTTTCACGAAGAATGGCAAGAGGATGACAAGCTACACAGTAACCACCATGGATAAGGTAATTGAGGCAAAAGCCTTGATTTCAGATGTGTCATCACAGAAAGCTGAACTGATTGCACTGACGAGAGCTCTAGAACTGAATGAAGAAAAGAAGGTGGACATATGGACTGATGTGCTTCGCACTGTTCATGCCCACGGAGCTATTTAAAAAGAACGTGGCCTGCTGACTGTTCAAAGTAATGAAAATAAGCATGCAGAACAGATCCTTCCACTCCTGCAGAGTATCCAGAAGACTACAGAAGTAACTGTCATGCACTGCAGAAGTCATCAAAAAGAAAAAACAACCCCTGAATTAGGAAATTACCTTTTCGGTAAAGCAACAGAAAGGGGTAAAAGAAAAGACAAACTTGCAGTAGTACCACAGAAGGAGGTAGATTTGACAGGGTTTACTCCAAAATACGATCAGGAGGATCAAAAATTGATTAAGGCCCTTCAAGCTAAAATCAAGGAAGGTGAGTGAGCTGTTACCCCAACAGGACAGGTTGTACTCCAACCTCCGCTTCTTCAAGAAATAGCCCAGAGGGAGCATGAGGGTACCCACTGGGGAACAGAAAATCTTTTAAAACATCTGAAGAAGATAGTAGTTAGGAGAGGGATGACTGATATTGTACAATCTATAACAAGCAAGTGTGAGACCTGTTGTAGAAACAATCCTGACACRAGCAAGAGAGTTGTGTTAGGAGTGACAAAGACAGGAGATCTCCCGAGACACTACTGGCAAATAGGTTCTGCTGAAATGCCTCACAAGGAGGGATACAAATATGTGCTAGTACTGGTTGACACCTTCAGTAGATAGCCTGAGGCTTACCCCTGTTGTACCAACACAGCAAAAGAGGTAGCAAAAGCTTTGCTCAACCACATAATTCCAAGGTCTAAGGTTCCTCTAGAAATGTCATCAGATAGAAGACCACATTTCACTGCAACCGTGGTTGGAGAAGTTGACAAGATTCTGGGACTTACTTGGGACCTGATTATTCCATACAGGCCCCAAGCAAGTGGCAAAGTTGACGAGTGTATGAATGGAACCCTCAAAACCCAGATCAGTAAGATCTGCCAAAAAACCTCAATGACTTGGGTTCAGGCCTTGCCTATAGCCTTGCTGAGAGCTCACATACAACCAAGGCAGAGGGACAATGTAAGTCCCTATGAAATCTCATATCGCAAACCATACCAGGTTCCACATATCCCGGGGAAAACTCGTACTGATTTGCAGAAATGCTTAATGGTTTTAAGTTCCCATTTGCAGAAGCTCCAGAGATTCGCCGTGTTGTCCAAGCCCATAGGACTAGACACGGCTGCTCATCCATTCCAGCCTRGAGACAGGATCTGCATCAAGTAGTAGGACAGCAACCTCTTGCAAGCTGAGCAGAAAGGACTGTTCCAAGCTTTGCTGCCCACCCTCACTGCGGTCAAGGTTGCTGAGAAAAGACCATAGACTCACTACTCCAGAGTCAAGAAACCATCGAAGAACCAGAGACTGATACAAATCAAGCTGATGTGGTTTAAACTATTTTTCACATGTCTGTTGTCTGCCCAACTAGTAACCATGATTCAGGATTCGGCCCATTAATTGCATTGCGATCGTCCAAAATATATCCAGAGCTCTTGACAGGAGCAATTGCTGGATCTGTACCCAATTATCTCCTCCAGATAGGAGTAGTAACTGGCCATTGATTAGTATGAAAATTGAAAAGAGACTCAAATTCTACCTGAATTAGTTTCCAAAATTTACCACCTTAAAATTTGACTGTATTTTTCATGGTTACCAGACTAGGCCTGAGTAAAAAAAGTGTCTCTGATAGTTGTAGTTGTAGTTAATGTAGTGTAGAGACTAGACAAGGTGAAGTCTTGTTAGTCTCTAAAAAGGGGGGGAATGATGCCTGATGATTTTTGCTTTTCCTTTTTATGCTTTCTGTACCC
>NW_026623238.1:4592466-4601490 GCF_030028575.1 Malurus melanocephalus
GGGCACGTGGACATTGGAGTGGTTTTGAAAAGACCAATGTGAGCTGTGGTATTTGTGTGAGGCTAGTTACTGACCACTGGATAGAGAATTAACAGTCTAGGTCAAAACACAGCTTTTAATAAGTAAAAAGGCATCACACAAGGTTAAATAAATGTTTAGGATTTTGTAGTTCTCTTTCAAAGAAAACTGGGCTTCTACCAACAAATTGGATGTGACACAGCTGGAAAATGCTAACCCAGACTTAAAATTAGTATTACAATGAACAAAACAAGAGTGTAATAGTGAGAAAGTTTTTAAATTTTCAACGCAGTTGTTTCTAAAAATAATACATGTATGAGGGTGCGAAGCTACTAATGGCCATAAGTRTGCACAAAGGAGCAATAAGCCTGTAATCTGTATGCAGATGTTTAAGTGCTCACTTCTGTTTGGAACCCCTATTACACAATCCAAAGAACACATTTCTATTTTCATTGCTTTTTAGGATTKCTAGTAAGGAAGGAGTGGGGGTGGGGAAAGACTATGTGAACAGCCAGAGAGACATTAGCAACACAATGTCATTTTTACAGTCATTGTATTCCGAAAGGTACCTGAAAAACTCTTGTTTGCTACTAGAAGCCCTTGAAATGTTTGTCAGGAAMCTACTGAAAGCCTGAACTACTGCATAACACTAGTGTATAAAAAATGACATTATGATAGGTTTTATTGGCTGCATGAATGTTCTGTCTTTGAAATTATTGCATTTTTTCAAGCTTACTTTTCAGAAGGAAGAATCACAGAATCTTCTGAGTTGAGAGACCTACAAAGATCATCAAGTTCAACTCCTGTTCCTGCACTGTGATCCCCAAGAGTCACACAGTGTGAATGAGGGCACCATCCAAACACTTGAGCTCTGTCAGCCTTGGTGCTGTGACCACTGCCCTGGGGACCCTGTTCCAGTGCCCATCCATGCTCTGGGTCAAKAACCTTTCTCTAATACCCAACAAGCCCAGTCCTAGCTSAAGAWGCATTTTAAACAATATTCATTTTACTAATGAAAAATTAGGCAAGAATTACCATGGGTTTTAATCACTGGTCTTCTTTGTTTCCCTAATATTTTTTTCTCTTTCAKTTTTTATCTTTTTGGCCTCATCAATGACTTTTTTCTGTCACTATTTTCAAAAACTAGGGTTTCCAGCATAGAAAGAACTGTTAAATAATCTGATTTCAACTCTTGGAGGGAAAAGATTATAGGATACTACTCACTCACCCTGTCTGAACTAAGTCAACAGCCTGAACACAAAAGCACCCAAGCAGAGTCTTTTTTTCCTTTGATTTGAAGACATCATGGGATTAAACATTGCTGCTTCCCTTAGTTTGTTCCACAGGGGACTGTGCTTCCTAATGGTGCAAATGCATGCCCTGCTTCTATTTGAATTACCTTAGCTTTTTAYCAGTGATTTTATATTCACCTTCAGTCATTGATTGAAACAAGTTAATACTAAGGAACCCTRCTAGCTGAGCTTCYATGCAGCTGTGACTCCCCACTGACWGCTCATTTTTCAGTTCTATTCAACAAGATAGTTCTTAATCCCTTTAAAAAATCTCTTTACTAATACTTCATAATAATATTTTTKGCAGTCAAGGTGTTACAAGTGACTAATAAAGCACCTAAATACTTTTGTTCTTTGTTTTTAGTTTTATGAATCCCAGTTCTAATGATATGAATGAATGAAATCATGTTTCCTTGACAAGACTTCTTTTCATAATATTAGGTTTCTGGTCTTAATTAAATTTTCACCCTTTTATTTTTAGCCTGGTTTCCTACTGAAATAAAACTCTATGTATTTGCTATCTTGTTGATTGATCCCATGAAAGGTACTGTGAACTGACCAACAATTTCAAACCTATTTGGCAAGGAGGAAGAGATTTCAGAGATTTCATGTTTCTGGGGGGTTTTTTTGGGTTGTTTTTTTTTCAAATGGCATAAAAAGAAAAAAGACATTTTAAAGTGCCCATGAGCTCTACTTTTATTAGACATCAGATCTCAGAAGTCTTCAGGGCTTGGTTTTCAAGTCTTCATTGTTTCTGACACTCAGGTGGTWTGCTGCTGGTTCACTGTATCCATTTACAATTATTACTTTTTGCCTGGGATTCCTGTGTGATTGACTAATCAATATGTAACTCAGTAAATGACATGAATCCCAGATTAGTTTCTAACTGGAGGGCTCTTCTATAATTCTAGGGTACCTCTGATAATCTCTCTTTTTTTTTTTTTTAAATTAATTGTAGAACCATGAAATCACACTGGTTTAMGGAACATCCAAAGCTCATTTACCCAATTAAGTCCCAGTTAGAACAGGTTGTTCAGATCTGTGTTGTTTTGTGTATCTTCAGGGATGGATATCCACTCCCTGTCCAGAAAACTCTTTCAATGTTTGACCATTCTCACAGAAATAATTTTTCCTCACACCGCACTGGAGCTCCCTGTGCTGAACCTCCCATTCTTCTCTGTGCAGCTCTGAGAAGTCTGGCTGCACTTCCTCTGTAACCTCCCAAWAAACTGCTACAGGCAGCAACTGGATCTCCCTTTAGCCTTTATAAGGCTGAACAAAAACACTTGTTCCAACCTCTCCTTTCACATCATATTGTCCTGGTGGCCCTTCACAAACCCCCTTCAGTGTGCCTTTCGTGTACCCCAAAGCAGACACACACTGCAGATGTCACCCGTGCTGAACTCAGCAGAAGGACGGCAGCACTCAACCCCCTGCTCAGTTGTGGCCAATAGTCAGACCCACCCAAAGATGCTCTTGGCCTTGTCAGATTGCAGGAAACACTACTGGTTAATTTTAAAGCTGTTACTTACCAGGACTCTCAGATCTAAAAAGAGCATTTACTAAATCTTCTAAGAGTTCTGGGCAAAGATAACTTGGGTTTCTGATCTCAAATATTGCTCTCTTTTGAGCTTTTGAATTGTAAAAGGGCTGGAGAGCACTTTGTTATTCTGACACGAGTGTATCCCCCATTTTGGAAAATATGGAAATTAATTTATTAAATACTATTGGTTTTCATCATAGTTTGGCTATTTAAATCTTTGGGTATCCTTGAGTGGTACTGACATTTCTTTTATTCCAGATGTAGTTTAACTATATTAAAATTTATACTTTGAATTTGCTATTGACTTCACAGTGGTATATTACAGGAAGTTGTCCTGCTATGKTTAAATTCTTTTGTCTATTTATTCCTTACATTTATACCTCACTATACATACCAATCACTACTGAACTGTAATTTTTGTTTTTGTCAGATATTGTAATAGTCCTTGCTATTTCATCTTGAACAAAGTTGCCAACTTGGGTACCTTGAGAGTCAAAGTCCTACTGTGAACTGCGATAGAAAAGATYCCCTTTTGAATAAGTCCCTATTTCATTTGTATTTTTTGCTTTCATGATCACATGCCTCAATCTTGACTACTAATTTTGATAAGATACTCCCAAACATTTTAGTAGTCTGATGTATGCTGGACTTCTCACCAATTTCATTATTTTCTTCTTGAAGTTATATTATTTATCACTACTGATTGAATTTTTTACTATTTCCCTTTGGCTGCTTTTCATCTGTGTGACAGTCATGTAGCAAAGAAGTAAAAACCACAGGAAACAAGAAYATATGACAAGAAAAAATTACAGAGAGAGCATCAGCCAGTCTGACTAGCTAGCAGCTTCAGGCAAGAGAAGAGAACCTGTCAACCTCTTCATCATTGTGCTAATAATACGAAGYGAGAGTTCACACAAACAGCCTTCTTTGCAGTAGAGCCTGAAACAAGACAAACCAAAAGAAGAAACTGATTCAGTAATTATAGGAATGCAGACAGTAAGAGGACATTTTAGGGCACTTTCTCCCTCCACTTTTCACAATTTGGGGAGTTTTTTTTGTTTTTTTTTTAAATATTTCACTCTTAAAAGAACTATCTAAGAAGTCAATTCCTGTTTTTCTTCCACATCAAGAATCTAAATGTCTGGCAAAGTAGAGTTCTGAGTAGAAATGAATACATCCTCTGATGTGGATTTTTTTCAGGATAATTCATATTTCAAGAGATGCAAGAAATAAACTGTCATGACAGACAGCACTAATCACCTGGAAGATGTTTTGAACAGCATTGTAAGGAGTTCCATGCCTTTTCTGTGAACTATCAGTCACCTTTTCTGTGACAAAAGTTGTAAGAAGGGGATAGATGCTTTCATCTCAGATTATTTTCTTTGCTTTTCTTCCTTCAGCTGGTTTCTCTGTTTCTGTGCAGACTTCTGAATTCCCTRGGAATAACTTTCAAAGCCAAGTAGGCATTTCAAGATATTCTTTGGTTTCCAAGTAATGGCAGCTGCCCTATTTTAKACAGAAACTGTTGTCCTGATTCCTTTGTGTACATTTACACTTACATGAGTACAGACTTACTCATATCCATATGATATGCACAAGTCCTGAAACATCCCAGCTCAGCTATTATCAAGACCTGTATTTTCTGACTATATAGGTCTACAAATTTTTCAGTAAGAATTTCTGGGTGTCCATAAGGCCTATAGATATCCATTTTTCCCTATGCAAATCAGGGAAACATTATTGCAAAACATAATTGTAAAACAGCCTCTTAGGAATGCATACCTTCTCTATTCTTCCCACTGTCCCAACACACACACACATGCAGAACTGTTAATTCTCACTCATTCCTGCCCAGTAAAACACTGCTGTATGACTGGCAAAAAGTTGGAAATCTTTACAGATTCTGTGCAAATGAAACGCACCCTATAAGAGTCCCATGCGAGGGAGGTGTTATGAGGTTAATGCAAGACACAAATTGATAGGAAATTATATTTTATTTGTTCCAGCTTCAATGGAACCATTTGTCTGATGAGGGACTGTGTTCTGTGGCTGCCCAATGTAGGGTTCACTGGAGTACCAGCAACACAAAGGCTTGCTAAAGCATTGTCTCGTATGTGCAATCTACTGGGGTGGTTAAAAAGAAATGTTGCAGTGAGTGCAGAGATAGGGCTAGAAAGGGAACATACAGAATAGGACAGTGAGAAAAGCATGATGTAGCKGATGTGATAGGCATGTTGTGCTCTTTTTACCATATCACAACAAAGGATGAAACTTTGCCAATGACCAGTACAGGCTAAGTGATATCACTGTAATGAGCACAGAGCAAGCACCTTTGAATCAGTACTTATCCCTTAATTCCCTTCCTGACGCATTTTATGTGTTTGAGCTGTGCTTGGCTCCAATAAATCTTAGCCCCTGTATCAAACCTTTGCCCATTCCTCAAAAGAGTGYTGGAATCTCTTGAATACAATTTAGCTGGCAACACAATGTTCAGGTCCTCACACCTAACATCAGTAATTCTCAACAAGGGTARCAGCAGCAGCAAAGATTATGACACTGATTACTGAGCTTAGGCCACTGACAACCTGGCAGATACGATAATTGCAATGTATGATTCAGTTAATGGGAAATTTCCCCCTCACAGGCTTGCATATGTTAATGGCAGTCTCCTTCCCACTCTCCCCCGAAGATGGATAAACTATGGCCACAGAAATTAATAAAAGCAATCCACAGGGAATTTAAAAAATGCAAGCAAGGGCTACCTGGGAAGGAATTAAAAAATCCAATACACAGTGGTTTTTAAAACAAGAGTAAAAAACTGTAGCATGCTGCAGATAATGGGGACAGTTTTCTCTCCAAAGCTGCCTTAGTCATCAATGTTAGCAGAGAACATCAAAAAAGGAGAAAGGAATCAGACAAAACATTTCAAATCATGAAAATCTGGAAATCTCAATCCTTACCAGCAAACTACTAGCAGACAGCAATCTACTCRCATATGATAAATTACAAGGGCAGCAACAGAACAAGAGGCTAGAATAGACTTTTGAAAATTTAATATAACTTAAAGTACCACTCTCTATTAACATAACAGATAGATGCAGAAATGGAAGAAGACAGCTCTAACAACATTAAAAAATTAGCTCATACATGACTGGATAGAAAAGCTTTTGCAAGTCTTTATATCCTCAGAGGGCTCTTCTAGAAAAGATGGGGAAAGACACCTAACTGTGCTTCACACTAATCAACAGCCACCTCAGCAGACTCTGTTCTCATATTTCAAGTGAGATGACAYTGAACAGTTCAGGCCTAGGGGAGAAGCTTTCTGCTTATGAGGTGTCACAGTGCCACGTTTCATAAGCATTGCCAGGGTCTGTGTGTGTTGTGAGAGGTTCAGCAGGGATTTCACCACCATCAACACCCTTGATCCACCTCTGCTGCTGTGTCAGGGCCATAGGAAAGCAATGGTTTTATCTGAGCAGCCTTCTTGGCCTGGCTTACACTAAAGATGAATGGAGCTTCCACATACACAAGATGGACAGTCATAAAGATMTGACCTAAGCATTAGCTGGACATGTGCTTAGCTCATAGTAAAGAAAGAGTTCTCAATCAACAGCCAAAAAATCACAGAATTTGCTGAGTTGGAAAGAACCCTTTGAGTCCAACTCCTGGCCCTGCCTGCATAGTCTCAAAGCTGTCCCAAAACATGACAACTCTGCAGTCAGACAAAAGCATATGACTGCAATGTCCTGACAATGAGGGGGCCTGTCACTGTCTGTGGAGTCTGTGGGGTGCCRAAGTCAGGTGAGAGTCTGAAAGTTATTAATACCTTTATCCCAATACATTCACATTCAGGATCTCAGAGTTTCTCTCTTAGAMAGAATTGTATGCCCATCTCCTTGATTGTGATTTTAGTAATTAGTATCTTGGAAAACATAAACTTCAATCTAAGTTATTTTTTACCCTAAGTATCCATGCAATAATCCCTCTTTCCTAGGCCTGCTTGCTGCAAGTTGTTTTTACAGATTTAATATGGAGTCTAGAGTTAGTAAATTAGCCAAAAGAGCCAGGAAGAAGGCTTTCAGCTTAAATTTACAAAGTAACAAAATCCTCATGAAAGCATAGCCTAGGACATAATTTTATTTAGGGTGTTTGCTATTTATCTGCTTTCATGAAATAAAAGCATATTTGATGAATGCACTTCAACTAAGTATTTAAAAATTCTCTATCAAGATGGAGAAGTATAATTACCTGCATTTAGGACAGAAGTATACCTGACCACTGTGAGAAAAGTAGAATATTTGAGTTCAGCACAAGTCTAAATCCAAAGTTTTTATTTAAAATTATTTTTATAAAGTCTGCTTTTCTTAGGAATCAAAAATCTAAGATACGAGTAAGAATAACCCTGTTCTGAAATGAAGAGCAGACAGCAGCARCTGCCTGAACTGCAGGGAGGGCAGCATTGTGTACGATACAGCAAAGTGATCCTGAATAACTCTGATCCCAGTGGTGGTGATTATGTTCTTGCTTGACAAAGGTATTTTAATGACTTTGAATCTTCTCTTCTTATGAGGGTTGCAGACTTGAGTACAAGACCTTTGGCTTAAATGCAAAAGATTCTGGCAAAGCCTTTGACATTTCTAACAAAAATACTTAGTATACATAGAATTAGTACACACAAAAGTATGTATGATATTMTATAGTATCAAATATTTTGAGACATCTGCTAGCCTTAAGTTTTTGGTATTTTTGTTCCCAAATTGATATCAGCCAAGTGTGATGCTAGCCTCTTTTTAGGTTGGCTGGCTGCTCTCAGGGAATGAGTTCTTTAGTCTGATTGATCTAGGATTCCAGAGAATGCCAGGCAAAATGCAAAACGTAAGTTCTATCAGGATGAGAAAAAAATCTCCTTCAATGTAAAAACAGAAGGATCAGCACAAGTGGTTTTACATTTTCTCCCAACTCTTATGCATAACAGCTTAGTAGCTGGAAAATTCTTTTGTATGTCTGTGATCCAAAAGAAAATCTGCCTGTAAATAGAAAAGTCTTGAGACAAACCTGCCTTTGTAGCAATAACTTTCACCTGGGACCATGTTTGTTTCTCTGTTTATGCAACATAAAACCCTGCCTGATAACTTCCTTTTTAATGTTGTCTCTGAAATCTGTGCTGCTAGCTACTAATTAAAAATATGAAAAGTTAGTGACAGAAGAAATTATGAAGGAGAAAAAAGAGAGAGTAAATGGAAATAACAATAACTGTCACCKTCCTCCTCTCTGTTTAGAGCATTTTTTCTCCTTTCAATTTTGTTTAATTATATGGAAACACTTCTTGTGTATCCTCAGCTTCAATATTAGTATTTTAATCACACAAACAGGATCCACTTTTCCATCATTACATGGAAATATTAGCCACCCTGTAGAGAAGGTTGCAGCCACCTTCTGTTAGGAGGCTCTATTCAGCAATCTTATGAATTGGCAAGGAAAATTAGTCTGGCATGAAGATGCCTGTGCGTACTGTGAAGGATCAGGAGAAGGTCTGTAAAAACACCGAAGAAGAGCTATCAAATGGCTTTGCAGTGGGTGACACTGCTGATTTTGSCTGGGGTAGAAGTAGTTGTCTTCCCAGTGGCTGATCTGGGGCTGTGTTTTGGATTTGTGTTGAGCACAGGGTTGATAATATGGAGATGTTTTTTGCTCTTGCTGAGCAGGGCTTGCACAAAGCCAAGGCCTTTTCTGGCTCAGTACATAACGTGGAGGGAAGAAGAGAGYAYRGGRGCAYATTTGGAGTGATGGTTTTTGTCTTCCCAGGGAACGGCTGCACACGGTGGGACCCCGCTCTCCTGGGGATGGCTGAACACCTGCCTGCTCTTGGGAAGCAGAGATTTAATTCCTTRTTTTTCTTTGCTTGTGGGCATGGCTTTTGCTCTCCCTACTAAACTCTCTTTATTTAAACCCATGAGTTTCCTACCTTTTATCTTTCCAGTCCTCCCCTGTGCCACTGCAGTGGGAGCAAGTGAGCGGCTGCGTGGGGCTGGACTGGTGGCTGGGGTGACACCGTGGCTGTGACTCAGTGGCTGGAGAGCCCCAGCTTTCAGTGTAACTTGTACAGCAGCTGGAGCATCCTGTGCTGCTCTCCAGCCTGGCACCACGCAACCTGCACCACCCACATCTGGA
>NW_026623238.1:4601580-4657599 GCF_030028575.1 Malurus melanocephalus
CAGGTGGCACAGTCTGCAGCCAAAAGAACAGGGGCCACTTCTCTGTCTGAAGTAATGAAGGTGAAAGCTGTGGGGCTGCATATGTTCCTAGGATATCCAGATGTAGCAGCTTCACTAAGTTTCCTACCTAATTTCCAAAAAAACCAGTTCCCCACCAAGATAAATTCCGCCAAGTCTTCCAGCTGCTTCCTCCATTCTAATTATTATTTTCTGTCCTGGATTATATCCCAGCAATTCACCTTATACAAGCTCATCAATGCACTAGGTATTTTGTTCTAATAACCATAATTTAAATTCCACATGACTATTTTTATACGGAAMAGACTACTGTTCATAAATTATGTTTTAAAAGGATGCTGACTTCTGAAAAAAAGTACTGTAAGATCAATTTGTTCAAATTTGTTCATGTTGATGTTCCATATTTCAAAAAAAAGAAAAAGCACGCACAAGCAAAGAAGACCAAAGTTCTCTAAGAATTAACTTTGCTCAAGACACAACATGAATACAATTATTACCTAAAAAAACCCATAAAATATTCACAATATAGTGTGACTTKAACCAGACATTATAGTTACCCATTATCTGAAGCAATGAGAAAACATGGCTAAAATACTAATTGTYTAGCACTCTGTGTGCAGGGGTATCACTTAGGGAGAAATACTATGTTGTGTGTGCAAATAGAAATATGTCAGGCATTTTAAAGAATATCTTCCTAGTATATCAGAGGAAAAATATTATGATGTGTTTTAAGTTTTCTCAGTTATAAAWATTTGTTCATGGTTTAATAAACAAACAACAAAAAAATACAACCAAATAGACGAGATTGACCCTTTCTGTGCTTTACAAATTTCAAGTAAAGATGGATTCAGATTATTTTTATTACCCACAAGCAGAACAGACATCACAGAATAATATTCTGTGCAGATAAATCACAGCACATASAGGGCTCAATGTACATGTACATTCYGGCATTCATACAGACTGAAAACTAGATTGAAATCTTAAAACCAAGATACCACCTTTTTCTTAATGTTCCTTTAAAGAGTAAAATATTAACTGCAGGTTTAGGCTGGAAAAAAGTAGCACAAGTAAAGATAAATTTCTCTTCTTGCTTCTCARTTACAAAAGTGAATAGACAGGTAGATACCAAACAGCTGAACTTGAAAATCCTATTGATCAGGGAAGACACTGTGACTGAAAGATTAGATTRTCTGTTTAATACTGGGTTAATACCTTTATCCCCAGTGAAGAGATGTTGGAGTTCTCAGTGGCTGTAAAAATGGCAGCTACTTTGGCCATCCTGTGGGCAGTGCCCTCTGAGGCTCCCTTTATCTGTATACAATCACTTTGCACCTCACATTTGACATGTCTGAGGCAATTTCATGGATTTTRTAAAAACTAATGCAATTAGTGAATTATTATCAGATTATATATCCCTGCTATAGCAGGGAGCAGAAAGGTGAGTTGCCTCAAAGGCTGTTGCTGAAGACATTTTCTACAGAGAACAGAATCTGACAAGATACTTTTGTGGGTTCTGGAAAGACCTGCAAATTTTCAAATCTGCATTCATGAAAGAGGATTGAGACATAACACATTTTCTTTCCACACACAGAATAGATGCTTCAGGCTATGACACCATCTCCTTGACATCCAATCTGATGGATGAAGSTCTGAGGTTTGGTGGAGTGGAAGGTTCCCTGTCCAAAGCAGGGGGGTTGGAACTGGATGATCCTTAGTGTCCCTTCCAACCAACCCATTCTATGATACATTGCCTGAAAGGTTTTAATATCACAAAGACTGCATATTTTCTGTATTTTCTTTCAACACCTCCCCAGATTATAACAATTTCAGCTATGATTTAGCTCARGTCAGCTACCCTCTTCCAATATATTTCTGGGTGACATTCAGGTACTAGCTCAGATCTGACACAATTCTCACTRGGACATCTGCAAGCAACCACTCTATTTTCATAAAACCGCTGAGGTGGAAAGGGACCTCTGGACATCATCTGCCTGACCCAGAGCAGGGACATTCAAGTAAGTTGGTCAAGATATGTCCAGACATGTTATGASCATCTCTAAGGAAGGGGGTCCCACAATATCTCTGTGCAACCTGTCCCAGTATTTGACTAAACTCACAGTCAAAGTTTATTTCTGAAATGTACACAGAATTTCCTATTTCAATTTGTCCTTACTGCCCCAGGTCCTGTCACTGGGCACACTGAGAAGAGTCTGGCACTTTCACCTTTACTTTCTGATACCCCCCCAAGCCTTCCCTTCTCCAAGATGAACAGTCTCAGTTCTCCTCAATGTGAGATGCACCCATACCTCCATCATCTTAGTGGCCCTTTGCTGGATGTGTTCCAGTCTGTTCATGTCTATTATACTGGTGAGCCAAGGACTAAACCCACCACTYCAGATGTGGCCTCACCTGTGCTGAGCAGAGAGGAAGGATCAGCTGCCTTGACCTGCTGGCAATGCTTTTCCTAAAGCAGACCAGCTCGGGAAGATCTCACAGTTTAGTTGTAGAGTTGTCATGAAGACCACACTAACTGGCTTCRGGAAGAGAACATTTTTAACTTACTCTGCATCCAAATTGATAATTTATACATTTCCAAAATTATAGTGAAGTAGTAGCGAGTTATTAAAAAGTAAAAATAAATTGGGGATTCACAGGAGTGACAGGGGTTTCAGGGGTTCAAAGTACATCACTTTGCATGACAGAAAAAAAAAACAACTGATTTTTCCCAATAAATACCATTGTGTTTCAGAAAGTGAAGGYGTGGGCAAGACACTAATGTTCAATGCTTCTTACCTTTTCTGTAGACAAGGTGTTTCAATACCATTTAAAGGTGCTGGACACATATTGAATTTTAGCAGCCTCTCAAAACTAATTGTAAGACGTCTATGTCTGTTTTAGTGTGATAAGATGTTGCCAATGATTTGGTAAATAGCATTGCTTGGCAAAAAAATACCTAGCAAAACAACAAAAACCCAAAACCTCTTTTCAACATGTTATACCTCACTTTATCTCATGTCTTAAGCACTRCTGTAATCAGTTCACATACTGCACAACCAAGTCCATGTAAGAATCAAGTATATGAAATTAACTTTAATCTTTAGAGTAAAATTGGTTTTCATGAGTTCACAAACTTTCTCATTCCTAGCAGTTATCACTACTTTTTCCCCTCAACAAGAACAGAAGATCCCAAGAACCTTAGATTTACAGTCCCAGAGTTTAYAARTGCTGCAATTTACAGTCCCAGAGTTTRTAAGAAAATATAAGATCCAAAGTACTGAGAAACTCATCTGGAGCAAACAAAACCAACTWAAATGGGTAAAATGTCTAAGAATATAGTGAAGGAACTGGAGAACTAGATTTCAATATGCAACTAAGAACATAGGTTTCCTAATCTCTATACAACATTTTCCGTATTGGTATGAAAGTCACTAATTTCTAAATCTGCTTTTCCTGAGGAAGAAATTAGGAATATATCTTCCACACAATCAGTTTAAGGTCTGTAATATAAAAAAGTGGGCATTCATCTCTAATAGATCTAAAAAAAATAAGGCTTTGAGTGTATAAGAAGCCTGACAACAGGAGAATTTTGTGGGTCTAAGGATGACCCACAAAAAGCYGTGCCTTCATTATAAGAGAGACCCCAAAGCCAGGAATATGTTTGATTTGTTCTGAGACTTGGGAACACAAAAACCTGAGTCCTGGCTGCATGTTAGACACTTCCTCCACTTGAAATTCAGAGCCACCTTCTACCAATACGTCCTTATAAGACAAGACCACTCATTCTAACACCTGAGGTGAAGAGTGAAGGTTTTCACAAAGTATCATTTGATCCTGATGAGATTAAATCTTCCCAAGCTTCCTCTACAGAAAGAACGGGAAATGAACTGTACCTGAAGAGGAATAGAGCACAGAAACCCACAACAGCAACTCTGCACATCTGGAGAAGAYGGTCTTTCTACATTGACTACAGACACAGCCCAACAAAATCAACCGTACTAGCAGGGAGTAGTCAAGAAGGACAAAGGACAGAAGCAAATATTATCATGGTATCAATCTTGAACAGGCACTAGTAAGAGCACTGGCCCAACCATGATAAGATGTAATCTCCAGGGCAAGGTCAGTTATTGACTAAGAATATCCATAAGTTGCTGAGTCTGACTAGATTTAATGAATAAGCTTTTTTTCACGATAGACTTTTATTCATAGCGTTTACCCAGGATGCAAGAGACTGGGTTCGAGGTATCTTTAATCTAAAGGGTTTCAAGCCTGTTATCTCCTTCACCAAACAGTCACATTAGAGAATAAACAAAAAAAAAAGCACAAGGGGTCACAATCCAATGCTTTTACTGTCAGCTGGATACATTCAGTTTCAGAATCAGTTACTGGCTTSAGCCCTCCTGCTTTAGCTACACAGACCCCAACATGTCCAAAAGCATATGTGAAATGGTAAAGCTATGACAGACATGCAGATCAGCTCCATATCCAAGGCTAGTAAATTCAAGGAGATTAATGACCACACGATTGAAAGTTTTCTTCAAGTATGGAAAGGGTTCATATGCCCATAATACAGCAGATTGGACCTAGTGGTTACARCTTACTGAAGTATATTGGGAAATCACAGCTAAAACTGAAATTCCACCTGCATAAAACAGATTTTAGGAGCTCTGTGAAGAGGGAACTGAGAGTTACCAGCAGCACCTTTTCAGAAGAAAGTCACTATTTATTCTAAAAAGCTAATTGCTGAAGCTCTCCCATATACTATGCTTTTCTTTATTACTACACATTGCATTTAGACTCCCAGACAAAACAAAAAAAGGTTTTTTTCCTAAGGTAAATTCTAAACTTCTCCTCTGCAGAACAGCAGACCATCTATGTTAATGAAAATGATAAGAATTTTTCCAAAACACAACTGCCATTCATAATGCGAAACTAAAAGGAAGGAAAAGGATCAATACAGACCTTAAAGATCTGCTGTACATATAAAAAGATTATCCTAGCCTCAGAGGGACAACTGGCACAGCTTGTCAATGGGCCTGGTTGTATTATTCAACAACTACAAGAACAATGTGTTTCCTTCAAAACTGCACAAATGTGAAATATAAGAATAGAGTATAAATTTTTTTCTGTCATATTAGAGCTTTAAAGCCCCATATAAGCATCCTGTGACACAGATAAAAAATAATTTCCATTTACAAGTTTGGGGTTCTGCAGTGTTGGAGAGTTAGGTTTCCCAAGATCAAAGGTAAGCCAACACAAAAGCTTAAGTCTTTTTGCCCAGTGCCTGGAAGAGCAGACAGTATGAGAGCTCCAGGACAGAAGATCTGAACACACTGAAGATGAGGTACTTAAATTCACTTAGGGCGTGGAGTCTTTAACACATTTTTCTTATATGAAATTAAAAAATAGGAGGGAAACTCCTTTMCACATTAGCAATGATCAAGAACTATAAATAATGGGATCATCTCTTTGTAGAACACACAAAGCAAGAGCAAGAACGACAAGTTACAGAAAATGTGCTTCAATTTAATTTCACCTCATCAYAAAAGAGTTCCCAAAATGCAGTCATCCTGGAGATAAAATGTTTGAATGAAACCTTTCACACCCTGTGTATTTATTTGTATCTCACAATCCCTGCAGTGCAGATTAGTTAACTGCAACAGTGCTTTGTGAAAAATGGCAGATATGATGAAAAATGTAGTCATAAAAAGAAGCTGACCATGGTCATTTATGTTCATATAGCCCTGCTGTGTTTYTTATTCATTAATGAACAAAAAATTTCAGAAGTTTGATATTTTTTATTTTCCTCCCTTTCTTCTTCCCTCTTCGTGAGTTTTTTTTAGACTGCTATTGACTGTTGGTCATCCAAGAGAAATGCCTTGCACAATAAGCATCTGTGCACCCAGGCTGTTTRTGTTACATGGGCAGAGACAGCAAATTTTCCTCACTGAAAAGCTCCTGTCAAATTGAAATGCCTCAGAAATGTCACCATGAAGAGGAATGAGGCCATCACCAGACTTGCTAATCGGACCTTTCTATATTGGAATGTATGCCCCACACCATTTGCCTGTCCCAAATGTAGAAAAAAGGTCATATGTTGCTAGAGAAAAGTTTTAGTAGGGTGTGAAGATGATACTGCGAAATATGCACTTCATTGATCATAATACTGTTTATAGATATTGAAATCAAGAACAAAGCAACAAGCTGGGTCTGGACATCATGTAATACAGTTTTAAAACAGCTGGCACAAGATGTAATAACAGTTCATTTATATATGAACGATTGCTTAGTTATATATATATATGGTATAATATTGAACTGGTAGAATTTCAAGCCTAAATAAAAGACTGAAAGTTGCTTTATAAAAAGACTAATTTAAAAATCCTAGACTAGACAAGGGTTTGTTGATTTGAGGATATGATAATAGAAATATCTATGCAGTAAAAAAAAAAAAAAAAAAAGCATGATAGCAATCCTTAAATACTGTCAAGTTTAACACTGAGAAATTCTTCCTAAATAGGGCATTTGGCATTGAAATGAACTTTTTATGAAATAATTGTAGTAAGATAAGAAAAAGATACAAGACTCAACCCCATCCCATTTTAATATTTCAGATAATCTGTTTCTTCTCAAGATACTGCACTTTATATGGGTAATGAAATTCATAAATTAATCCTTTAGATGACATGCTCATCTTCTGTTTAGTCTACCCTTAATATTAATCTATTCACTTTGTACCTCATACCACAAAAATATTTCAGTTTTAGTTCCTTTATTTAATGCATTCTAGTCAGGAAACTTTTATCACTTACCTATCAATACATTACTGGCTTTGTTTCTAATGCAACTCTTGTTTCACATTAAACCTAGCTCAATATCAGAGTCAGAGCTATCACAGAARCTGATACAATTTCTCTAGCTACCCTTATACAATCCATTTCAGATTTACTGTTTTGTACTCTGAAAGACAAACTGTTCAATRTCTATCTTTAGAAGGAATTAAATTCTTTATCTCTCACCACACCTTTAAACCATGCAACCTTCTGAAAGGTCATTTTGCACAAAATCTGGAAAAATGTTTTTAAGTAATTCTCAAAAGGTGTCTGATAATAATCAAGGTAGAAAATTTCAGGAGTTTCATTACATTATTACCATTTCTCTCATTTATTTAAAATGGTTTGGTTTTATTGTGGCTTTTTTTTTTCTTTTTAAATAGCAAGATATAAAATTAATTCCAGTACTCTGAATCTCTTTAATGTGATTAATAGCTAGTAAATATTCCATCACTCTCTATTGTCTCACCAGTACTCTCTGATGCCCTTGTGTTCAAACAGAATTCCCTATTGCCCACTTCTATGACAGTTCAAACCATCAACCTTAAAAAGATGTCATAGATACTCAGTGAAATATTTCAATGTTTTTTAGGCTGTGTCACAAGCTTTTTATTCAACATCACATTGGAAGCAATTTCTACACTGCCTCATTCTGGTATAGGGTTTTTCTTACTTGATGGGAGAATCAAAGGACTTTTTTTATGCATACCAACTGGTATTTTTCCTTATTAATATTTTTACTACTTGGCATTTGCTTCTTTATGAGTTCCTTAGTAAGCTGACCTTCAGATTGTTACTCATGTTCCACATACCTAAAACTTTCCAATGAAATATGACGCATATACAAAGGTCATCCAAATTAATCCAGAACTAAAATTAAATATATACATGAAAATCTGAAGTCTGGWGACACAGAGAAAGGAAATAGTAATGGTATCTGCAGCAGATGTTGGCAAATTTCACTGTTCCATGTCATTGATCTTCCTGGCAGTGTTAGTGAGTGATGAAATCCAGAACCTTGGTTATCCACTGCTGTGCAGAGCAATCAGCTCCATTTGTTACACTGAGTGAGCAGGGACAATCCAGCAGTGCAGCACAGTGACTGTGTGAGCTCCTTTCTCCACAGCTTCTAGATAATTGGGAAAACACATTCTGATTAATACAGTCTCTTATGGGGGCATTCAGCTGGCTACTGTTTAGTAGGAGCTGTCAATTTAATGGTGCCACATGGTGGGATGTTTCTGAAGATGACTGTTCATACAGATATAAATAAATACACTCAGGATTGCTTTGAAGTTCACTGTACAGAGATTTCCTTTCCTGGAAATATTCATTCTGCAAAGGCAACCACTTACCTTGTTCACRAAAAGAAAATAAAAAAATAAATAGAAAACTAATTTTGTTCTCCTTTATAAAAATTTCATGCAACTTCTCAAACAGTGAAATTATAAGACTTCATTTAAAATAACTGAGTCAGAACAGTCCGGGATTAAAATCTATGGGGCATGAAAGCATTCTTCACTTTCATCTGATTCCTAGAACCTGAAGCACAGAAGGATTTCAGATGACAGTCTTTCAAGTGAACATGAGAGGAGAATGAAACATTGCCTGAAGAAAAGTATAAATCTTCTTTGTAAGGAAGTTCATCCAATGCTATGCTTAATATAACTCAATTAGTAACAGGAAAAAAAATGAATCATGTACTTTGTGATTTGATTATATAGGGTARTTGTTAATTGTATTCCTAGAGAAGAAACTAGTAAAAATTCCCCTGGCTTTTCTGCAGTAGAACAGCCAGTCATGCCTCTGATAYGAAAATGAAATTAATTACTCAGTTGTCTTATGTCATAACCAAGCTAAAAATGTAATGATTTTGGTTTGTTTCTTTGAGTTTTTTCTCTCCTGTGCCATTAGCCTCTACTTGTTTGCACTGACTTCTTTGTTTAGTCACATACGCAAAAAAAAAAGGCATCAGAGTGGGACCAAGATTTGTTTTTAGATAACTAGAAATATGATTTTTCAACATAGAGTTAGGAATTCTGAGCACATTCCAGCTTTCATCTCTTTCTTGTTTCAGGTACCTCTTATTTATGAATCACTAATGATCWGCGCAAATCCTGTAGCAGATCTGACTTGTCAGTGCACAGAGTTAGGAGAAATTATTTGGTCAAAACTTCTTTTATTTTTTCTTATAGAAAAATTTTAGATTATATTTTAAGATCTATATTGCCATTTAACAGTCTCTGCCTTAGGGAATGTCATATGCAGAAGAAACAGCTCATTTCTACTGTGTGTTTGGTCTTGACATAATATCCCAAACAATCAACGAAGTGTCACTGATTTGGTATATAACTAATAAAGTATGAGATGGCTTGTATGTACAGCAGATATATTCATTTAAATAAGTTTGTATTAGCAGCAAGTGTAGATCCTTGCATACTTCATGCAGAGCATTTGTTTGAAGAATAAATGKCCTCTCAGTATCAGATATTTGGAAAGGAATTATCATTATCGTTGTAATGATTAGCAGGGTGACTAGCAAATCACTGTTTGCTACATGGTGAGATGCCCTGACACTACTAAAGCCTCCTACTAAAGGACAGTCCTCAGCAAAATACCCACCTGAACCAGGGTTACCAGGAGCCCTAAAAGCATTAACAACCACAGTGTCTATGCATGGGCTGGATCCCACCAATAAGACAAGGTTTATGTGTACAGCAATGGTATCACCCCTGATTGTGGTGTTGAGCCCCAGCTACTTCTCCTGTTCTTTGTGTCCAGCTGTACCATCCATTTTTACACACATTTCATCACTGGCACCAGGGTGTTAACAACTCAAAGCTAAACAGTCTCACAAACTGGATGTGTTTTTTGGTCGTGATCCTGCTGATGTTACAGAGAATATATCTATTGATTTTCATGGGTTTGGTGTTTGCTTTCCTATTACCATGAAGCTGAAATATTTTGGATRCTAGAAGACTTGTTAATAATGCAGTGTATCAAAAACATGAACTTCACACCTTAAGATCAGAAAGAATAAATGGCCAAGTGTTTCAAGCTAAAGAAGAAATATGTGTTAGTCAAACTACAGCACCCATGTTAACAGAATGTATGGAAGATGGCTCATCAAYGGAACACCTTTCAGACAGACTCGGGATATCTCCCCAGGGTTGTCAGCCATGGCTTTATGCTCAGACAGAACAGCGGATCTGGGATCTGTGAACAGAGCACTGCAAGCAGTGATGGTACTGCAATCCTCTAAGGTGCCACTGGTGACACCAGAACACAGCCTGCTCTTTCTGGTGGGTGGCTTTAATGTTAAATTAGAAGTGGCAGGTAGAAAGAATATTAGGAAACCTCAAACAGAGAAACTAAGCTCTCATTTTGTGAGTTTCCAGTTTTACTTTGACAATTATTTTCCTTCAAAGTAACACACAAAAGCCCCTCAGAGACKTGCGAAGTATCAAAACCAGATAGAACAGCAAAACAGCCCAGGCCTCTCTCTACTAATGCAAGAATCATCACTTGCCTAAAATGTAAGCACCTCCCAGGACATACATATCAGTAGCAGCCATAAGAATCTCTTTACTATGCAACTCTCCAAGCAAAGTCTAGAACAAACTGAAAGAGCTGATTTAAGGCACTGTCAAAAGCAGTGAAGACTGGTGTGAAGAACAGTGCACAGCAATCATCAATGACTTGACTTCAGCTGCAGCACTTATGGCTGCATATACACAGAGATGTACAAAACCAAAAGGATAAGCAAAGACATATGGCACCACGTAAATGAAAATTCTGCAGAAAGAAAAACTAGTGGAATATTGGAACAGCAAAAATAAAACAAAAAGACTAAACGTTACTCTTCAAAATTCCATCTAAAGGAGTCTGTTTGTTCAATGCCTTATAGAGGAATGATCCACAACATCACCCCAGGTTGGCAAAATAAATTCTTAAGTGTTGTTTGGTGGGGCTGTAAGTGGGATAGTACCACTGTCACAACATAAAAACCGTGGAGCAGTTCTGAATTGTTCAGAATCAGCTACTCCAAGAAAACCACACATCAAGAAGAGACCAAAAGAACAAGTAACCACAGGAATTTATCTGTCTCAAAAGAAATGTGTAAGATGAAAGGAAGTGCACAATAGGAAGTGACATTTTAGACAGGGGAAGCTGAAAGCAAAGATACACAAAACATCTGCTCTCTTTTTTTAGCATAAACTTTAAATCTCAAACATAATGTCACTGAAAAGAAGCAGTTATGAGAGTTGGAGGTCTAAGATTAGAGATTAAATCAACATCTAAAATTAACTACAAATTGCTATGCGAAGATCTGGGTGCTGGATAGAAAGGTGTTGTCCTTCAAAAAAAAAAAAAAAAAAAAAAAAAAAAAAAAAAAAAAAAAAAAGGTAATTACCAACCAGAAGGTTTTTGCACCAGAAAGTGAGAGTGGAGATATTTGAGGCAAACATACTGAATCTTGACACAAGAGTCCCCAGAGGGGACCGGTAAATGGAAACCAGCGAGTAGGAAGAGATGCAAAGACAAGAGAAACATTAGACAAAGTCACTGGCAGTGAATGCCAGCACAACAGTGACTCTCTGCTGTAAGGAGAAGGCAGGAACAGCAGCAAAAGGCCCAGAAGAACACGAGGGACCCGTGCACCAGTTCTGGCACTGGGCAGCCTTACCACAGTGAGTGATTACCTGCCACTCTTCAGGTAACCTGCATTGCCTGCCATGGTTTATWTATGAAACAGTATTGAGAAATAACTAGCATGAGATTTTGGCTCAAAATTTTCGTAAGAGACAGCATTTCATAGTCTTTTTTTTTTTTTTTTTCCTGTTTAGATCTCCTATGAGATACAACATGACATGTTCAATCAAGGTGCTTCCATCAGGTCAGAACATGCTTCATTACAAGCACTGGCATTACTTGATGTTCTTTTCTCTGACCCAGTGTAATTGTCACAATCTGAAACCTGTCATGCAAAATGTTTCAGACAAATGTATTTGCAAACAAAAGACTTGATGGTTCACTATTATTCAGACAGCTGGTGTGCTRTAAAAACCTTTCAAACAGGAAAATAAACAATTTTGGAGGTAACTGATAAATTAGGTCAAAATCTCATCCTGACTACTCAGCTATGGGTGCAGCAGATAAGCCTCAGAAAAAACAGTGCAAAGTCATCCCAGACACAGGTTTGAGACTGTGGGTACCATTAATCTCTCTTCTCTGAGGGGGAACAGTRTCTATTCTCACTCTTCCACCCCACTGCAGCCTGTGACTATATTTGCATTTTGCATATTTTGTGATTAAGAGCATTTGCATGCTCTGATGGTGTCTTCAGTCATTTAGATTAGATCACTAATTAAGTAAACATACTTTTTCATTTTAAACTTTAATCAGTTGTGAGCTGGTCTTTTTTAACAAAATCTAGGATACATAGATCTTCTTTCATAGTGTTATCCACAATCAGTTCCATTTGAGAAGACAGCTCACAAGAGGAAATTAAAACCAAAGAAAGAAAAATGCATATTTGTTCACTTACTTACCTTTCATCATGTAATTTACTACTGCAAAATKGCCTTAAGTTTCATAAAATCTGGTAGCTATAATGGCTTTAAACTATAAACCCAGAGCTAGTCACCAGTAGAATATCAAAGATGTGAATTGAAGCTATTTAAAAAGAAAACTCTGTCCCGCTGTCCTGTCTATCCACAATTGCAGAGATTACAATTTTCCCAGCCCAGTAACTCTCAGATGCACTCAATCCATGATAGAGCAGCATGTCCAACATATGTAGAAGGTGGCAAGAATTTAAAGTACAGTCAGCAGCAAAACACTTTTTTGCKTGTGTTGAAATGCATTTTATGCCAGTTCTCTGCAGAAACAGACTGCCATGTACAGGCCTATCAACACCATGCCATCAAAAGCTTTTGTTCCCTTCTGTATGTCCTGTCAACTCATTTGATGCAATATTACCACTTCTACATTTTTAGCTCCGACAAGGTCATTTTTTTCCTTAACATCTGTACTTAAAGAAAAAAATTGAAATAATAAACTGCTCTACTATGTCAGTAAGAAAAAAAAAAAAAGAAAAGAAAAAGGACAACGTGTGAACGTTTTAATTCTTGGCAGTGAATTATATTAACTCTGAAATTTTACCAGACTATTAGTATTGTAAGTCTCTATTGGTCAACATAAGGTATTTCCCTTCTTATTAATTTTAACTTAGGGCCATGACATATTACATTCTCCACTTAAGGTGTTTATATTAAGACTCTTGAGGGAGCAAAATGGAATAATGAAACTGTAAAAGATGTTTTGATTTCAAGAGCACTGATTTGCCCCAGTGTTTCAAAATACAGAACACAAACAGGACATGTGATTTTTGCATGGGCTATTTATTTTACTGTTTCAGAGTGGCCACCAAAAGTGTCACCTTTCTTACTATGATTAATTAATTATTCAGTCATAATTAGTTAGGAATCCCCTGGTGATGAGCACCATCCAGCTACAAAGACTGAAAGCAATACAGAGCCTCAGATTTTCTGAAAGAAATGAAAAAACCCTAGTTGGTAGTTAACTAAACCCAGGGGAGGGTTGCACCTAGATTCAAATATAGAGTTTTGCTGTTATGCCCTGGAGGATGACGTAAGGATTTATATCCTTTCTAACAGCTCCATATTTACCACAATAATTCAAGATATTCATATTATACATATGAAACATCAGCTAGCTCTTTTAGTCTGTCATATTTTCTCTTCTYTCACACCTCTTGGCAATCAATTATGAATGTTAATTGCAGTTGATGCAGTAAGGAGCTCTTTCTTCAATAAAGTGGTTTTGTTCCAGTAGAAACACTTTGTTTTTGTATAACGAAAGAGTCCAGAGGGGAGTTACAAATCCACTTTCTCCATGCCATTGATTATACTGTGCCATGTACAGCTTATTGTACTCATTGCTAGTTTCATTTGGCCTTTTTACATTTTTGCCAGCCCCTCAATACCAAACCTTCGTAGCATCTTTTTCAGCTTCAAAGTGTAAGGAGACAGCACTATGGGCTGTCTGTTCACTCTTGGATTCACTCATATGACTTCTTTTTGCATTAGAGATTAGTGATTATAGTACATGACAAAGGTGTCAGAGACAGGGGTCAGTTCCCTCATCAGAAAAAGATGTGAGAAGTATTGTCCAGTTGATTAAATCCCAATAAAAGTTGCAAATTGCGAATTCTGCCTTTGAAAGGTCATCAAGATGTATTATAWGGATTCTGAATGAATCCCCGGGATGCATAATTAAGCAATCAGATACAYTGTATTATCCATTTCCATAAATTAACATCTGAATCAGAATAACGTGCTCAGTCAGTGTGTCACAGAGGTAAATGGAATATCAAGAGGGCAAGTTACCAATCAACATTCTTCACTTTCCTTAAGGCAGTCCTTTCTGTAAGGTTAGTATGACATTAGGTTGATGGAGTAATAYTTTTTGCTGATTGTACCTGACCACAAACATTCTTCTGTTACATATCATCACCTGTAACTGGAAGTTGCTTGTGTTCCACAGTCACATGTGCTCAATTTTTCTCACATTCATATTTTGGATTCCACTCAATGAGGGGGAAAAAAAAACCTGAAGCAGCTTCCATCATAATTTCACTGCTTAATTTTAAAACTTGTACTCCTATTTGCAATCTCCATTACCAACGCAGTTTCATCTGCAAATACAAAAATAAGTTTGGTAAGGCAGGAGCAGTAGATGTAAGTTTTATGTCAGTCTTTATATTCAGAAATATAAAAACTTTTTGTTATATGTAATTGTTATAACTCTCGTTTCCCAGAGTATGACTGGTTTCAATAAAGATCATGAAGTTTTTTGGCAACAGAAACTTCCCCTGTGCCACATCATTCATGAAAGCAAAAATGACAAAAAAGAATAATTATGGAATACAACCTGTGCTATTCGCCAGTATAAAGCAGTTCTAAATATAACAGAGTAAGAATGATCATAGTGTGCTATCCACATGGCAATACAGAAATATAACTTGACACATTTCCAGATACAGCAAAAGTTTTCTGCAATGATTGTACACTGATAAGTATTTCATAYGTTATGATAATTTGAACAGAAATGAGAGGCAATGAAAAATAGTAACTGAAAATCATGTCTTCAAACAGATGGATATAAAAAGTGAAACTTTAAAAAAAAAACATGGGCGTTCATGCTTTTAAATCACGTATTTTTTCCCTCCTAATTTTTGATATAATGATGACATGAGTTCTGGAGGGTCTCAGTTTTTTAGTGGCATTTAATGAAAAACAAATTATGTATTATCCTCTTCAGAAACAAGGACAGCAGCAACTCAGTATCCATGTCCTACAGACAGCCCTCCATCCTCTGTAGAGTGTCTGGTTGAAACAACTTTTTATTCATTTGCCAATTGCRTGGCTCTGTTCCTCAGCCTCTGCTTTATCCCACAGCTTCTGACTCCAGAGAATCAGACCCTGATTCTCTGCCTCTCAAACACACCTGYTGCAGTCAACTTCAGTTGTTGCAGGCAAACTACCTCTTAATTCTTGATAGATAGTCCAAATTTATTTGGACTGGCTTTGGACAAGGAATAATTCAGACAGGACACTGTATTTATTGAAGAATCCACCAGCTGCTCATTAGTCTTTTGAGACAGTAAAACTGCAGTGTGTTTATCAAGTCAACCAAGATCTGGTTTTCTAATGARAGGACATATTTTGCTGCCTGGTCACAGGCATGGTGCCCTTATGTAGCTGAGTCAATTTTTAAACAGAAGTTACCTGGAGGCAATTTTTTGGTTTGTGCCTTATATAACAGACAGAAGAAAAAGTATTAAATGAACTCATCTAGGGCAAACGGAACAATTATTTCATTTTAATTTTATATTCYTATTTGTATTCTTCTAAAGAGACAGTAAAATGATATTATCAGCATACATTTATGGAAGTAATAATAATAAAATGCAAGAAATAAAGTCATAATGAAGTCTTTATTTAAAAGAAATACTAAATTCTTAATTTCTAGAAAAGAAAAGGTTGATGAAAGAGCTTCCGAATACCTATGAGGACTTTAACAGGAAGATGGAGCCAGGCTCTTCTGTGGTCATAGGACAAGGGACAGAGACACAAAATAAAATTCAGAGAGATTCAGACTCAAGGTAGGAAAATCTTTTTCAGTCTTTTCCAAAATCCAACAAGGACAGCCATGCAGTGTAGCAAGCTGCCCAGAGAGATGGTGCAGCCACCAAGCTTCCAGCCTTGTAAATTCACAGGATCTTACAAGATAAAGCCGTCAGGTTTACATCCCCCTGGTCTAATCTCACAGCTCACCCTCCCTTAAGCAGCAGCTGCACGAGAGACCTTCCACCWTGGCAGGATCCTACAAAAGCTTAAAAAAAGTTGTACACATCATCTACATTTTCTGCCATTGAACCTGAACATACAGCAAAGTAGGCAATTCCTTGCAGAAGATGTGGAAAAACAGACGATGGGAAAGCTTTTACAGAGAAAGAAAGAGAAAAACTTGCTAATTCAATGAAAACATTTCAGATTTTGCTRCAGTATTTGTCCTTGCAATGTGCTCTTCTGGGGGCTTTGTTTGTTTGGCTGGCTGGGTTTTTGTTTGTTGTTTTTTTTGTTGGAGGAAGTTAATTTTAATTAGACATCTGAAGAATGTATTAATTGCTGAATTTATGAAGAGGATACATGTTAATTCCAAAGATCTTGTATTTTCTCCTCTGAAGGGAATTACAAGACAAAGAAACAAAGTACTATAATCATTTTTGATGTACGTGTGACCTGAACACTGGCAATAAAAACAGTTGTGAGCTAATCTTGAAATGTCCAGGTACAAGGCTCTATCAGTGATTAGCTTTCATTCCAGGGCATTACAAATGTGAAACAAACATGGCAATTKCTCACTACATGCAGTCTTACAAGATTTCTAGTACAGAAACATAGGCTAGACGAAGATGTTGAAAAAAGAGCAACTGTTCTTTATTGATCAATTATTTCATTGTTCAACAACASATAGTTGAAAAACAAGATTAACAAGAAAAAATGCAGTGCTGCTATTTCTGTTTTTGTTTAATCTGATAATTATCTAACTGAAATAGTAACCATAGCACATTCAGCTACACTGCAAGATGGGAAACCTAATTTTATTATAAAAGTGGATGGTGAACATGCAAAACGTTGCTGAATATATTGCTTTTTAAAGAACTATTGTCTTCATAAATATAAAATCAATACTGATTTGAAGCATTTTGCAGCACAGTAGACTTGGACCAGTTTGGACATTGCACATCTTAGTTGTAGGTCAAGTGAAATTTAGGTCATCTGCAAAGCTGAAAATACCTTCACTGATGACACATGCTATGAAATTAGGTCAAGATCCTGAAACCTACTGAACCACACAGGGGGAAAGGGACATAATATCCTTTATTAGACCAACTGAAAATCAGAAAATAAAGATTTAATGCCTTTAAGCATAGAGYCCTTTCTCCAGCTACAATACACATCTTCATTTCACTCATTCCTTTTATTTCRTTTCATTCATGCTTACATGTCTATACCAAAAATATATTTAGGAGCTGGGTTTAACCTCTGAGAACCTTGATATCAAGGGGCCTCAAGAGAATTGTTATATGTGCCAAGCTACTGTCCCACTCAGGAGAGAAAGGGGATAGCTGCCAATGCAAATCAAATGATTTAAGGAAAAAAACTCCTAGTTTTTCCTTAGACATTTACATCTTATCACTTCCTCMCCAGAACTCTATATTTAATAACTTTGTCCTGGTTTGGAGGCATGCTGCATGGTTGATTTGCTTGTCTAAATCAAGCCCAGAACAACCATGGGGGTGGCCTGAATGGAATAATGGAATGACAAAATGGCTGAATTTGGAAGGGACAAACCAAGGAATTCWACTGGTCCAAACTCCCTGCTCAAGCAGGGTCACAAAGAGCCAGTTGCTTAGGACCACATCCATATGGCTTTTGACTGTCTCCAAGGAGGAAGACTCCACAGCCTCTTCARTACATCTTTGCCTTCACAATAAAAAAAGTAGGTTTGCAAAGTGCTGCATTATGGTGCTCTTAATAAAAAAGGTAGAATTTCTCAGAGTAGTTTGTTGATAGCATTTTTAAATATATCAGTCAGATAGRGAACAGCCAACAAATGCTTCTTAAGAAAAATTGTAACTGTAAACAAAAGCAAATCAATACAAGTGTTTAGCTCTGCACAATGCAAAGGAAAAACTTAGAATAAAAAAAATTTATGAGACCCTATTTCTTCTTTTTAGTGCAGGCCATTCCAGTCAGTTAGGAACCATGTTCTCAACAAGGCAACTTTTGCTTGTTCACAAAMAAACCCCAAAAACCTAATCACATTTATCAATAGATGGTGAAAAGCAAAGAAAACAAGTTAAATATGCAAAGTACACTTAAGAACTCAGATACTACTATAATTTAACTTCTTTGTAWCCTTTTCAAAACAGCCATTGAAAAGTAGGCTCTTATGTAATTTCTGATATTATAATTTTCTTGACAGCAGAAGATCCTAATCTGATCCATTTGCAATTTCCTTCCATGCTTCACATAACGTTTTGTCTTAATGAGGAAGTTAATTTGCAACAGCTGTATGTTGACTTGTTTGGACAACTCAGRATTAATAAAAACTGCATTGTGAACATCTTGAAAAACATCTCTGTAAGTATTTTTTTCACTTTYTTTTTTTACTTGAAGGATATTCTTTTTGAAGAAGAGTTGCATGCATCTTTGAGGAAAAATTGCTGCTATACAAGATAAGTAGGTATTTTCTTAGCAATCAAAGCAGMTAATATCTCCAGTGGACATGAAACAATGTTCTGACACCTGGAGAGAGCACATACACACACAAGAACATGAATAAAGCCAGCAACTCCTCTAACACAAAAGTCTTCTTTTCAGCAAGTCCCCAGATGTCTCTGATGGGAAGCACAACAAACCAACCCACTCATTTGGCTCTGCCAGGCATCCTGCAGCAACAGGAAAATCCAAAATTAACTGGGACAGAGGCCCCAGTAACACAGAATGGGATGAAGCCTGATCAAGTGATTTTAGAAATATGACGAACAACACCAGATAAACAGGTTCTCTTTAGAAACAAACTAGGAAACAAACCAAGAAGGAGTGGTGTCAATGTCTGCTGTAACAAAAGCACCACCAAGTTTYGTATGAGTTCCTCACTGCCAGGTAATAACACATACAGAAGAGGTTTCCTATCTATCAGCAATCCCTAAAGAGGCTCTTCAATGCCAATCTCAATCCATGTATCTTCCATGGAAGTGTATCCTTTTAAACCTGCATCACCTACAGCTGTGCATGGAAGAACTGAATTTTTGTTGGAGTTCCTGTATCTCTCTTCAAACACAGCCCCCCCTCCCAATGAACAGCACGCCAACTCTGTGCTTCAGCTGTACAACATGGACACATACACAGAATTACTCTGTATGTTTTCACACTATAGTACAGGTATCTTCTACAGAGCTAAGCTCCTTTCAAWTTATGTTTAAATTTCCTGTAAATCACATTTTCAAGCTCCCAATAACAACAGCTGAATAGCTTCAAAAATTTCCTGTCCTACTTTTTTGACCTGCACTGGCACTCCTTTAACCTAAAAATTTCATTACTTAAGATAACTRCAGTCATTCCCAGGAGAAAATAAAAGAGAGATTCGTGTACATTCTCCCACATAGCTAGAATAACTTGATGTTGCTTTCTTCCTGATTAAGTTTTTTTTTCATTTTACTAATTCCCCGGGATAAAGGCACCACATAATAGATTGGGAAACTCCATTTCACTTACTACTCTTCTGTAGTATTCTTTGATTGAGATTCCTTTTGCCTTCTTTAATTACTGTATTTTTTCCTTGGTTCAGAAATCAGAAGACATTAACAAAACGTTGTATGCCAAAAAAGTGCACAAGYCACATGACTGTGTTTTGTCATAACCAGGAAGCTTTAAATTTTTCCATGTATACCAGCTGGTTTAACAATGATTTTTAATCTTTGCTAAACAAAAAATAATTCTTCATTCTCTGTTGAAATCCTATAAAAGGCAAAGAGTATGACCACCTCTTACACATAGATGTCATTTCACAAAAATTCCAGTGAGATTTCCTGTTACCAGCATCTTTGAGTGAAAGGGAAACAAYCTCATTCTGTGAATTTGTCTAGGGTAATGTCTGCTGCTGCAGGAAGAAACAAACTGTTTTATATCCACTAATTCCTTAGCAAGGCAAAGGGAAAGCACAAAGAGGGCAATGACARTATGTTGTGGGTGTTTATTGGGTTTTGATTTCTCCTTAACAGTGCAAAAGCTTTAGAATGGCTAAACATGATAGCATAATTAAATTGAGAAAGCAATTTTGTCTCCAGAGTCAGGATACAAACACATATAAAGTTTCTAAGTTAGATCTGTGTGTTCTTACTCTTTATCTTGGTAATGTTTCAGTCCACATTGTAGCACAACTAGAGCATGCTTCYCTTAAGACTTGTGAAAATCATCTGTGTAATGTGGTGATGAAACCAATCATCAGTCAATAAGACAAATACTGTGTAGGGAAAGCACTTGTTAAAATATTAGTGAGTGCTGATGGTGTCAAAATATTGACAGAAGTCATTCTCTTCAGGATCATTGCTCCAAGTGACTGATAAATCAGAATTCCTTCACACTGTAATAACCCATGGCTTCTAGACTACTAACTTCAAGTTCCTTTCACACAAAAGCATGGAAAAATTCTCAGAACTCTCAGAATTCTCAGGAATTAATAATCACAAAGCATCTCAGAGTAGTAACCATCATGCCATGACGTATGCTGTTCTTTATTTACAGCTAGCAAAASAAACTCAAGTCTGCAAGTCAGTAAAAAGAGTCTCAAATACCTATTAAAAAAACTTAGAGAATTGACCCAAGCTCCAGATTGTTTAATAAACTGCTATTCCTCACTCGCAGAACTGATTTTATCATACTAGATAAAAGAAAGAAACACTAGCAGATTAATAAGCAATGCCTGCTTCTGTTGTCTGCTGATAAATAGCTTTGGATCCTTTTCTCTACCTTTCTGGCATGGTTACTGCAGCAGCTGTGCTTTTGCAGCAGCACCAGGTTGGAATCTGTAAACTGTGGGGCTCCAACACCTTCTCAGTCAGTGGCAAAGCCTGGCTGAAACTGCCACCTCCTCCCCACACCCCTTTGGCACCATCCCTGCTAGGCATCCCTGATTTCACCAGCTGCTCCCCTCTGCCAGAGCTACCAACCACCACTCCTTGTGCTTCCAGCTCCCAAGGCAGGATGTGCATTATGGACAATATTCAGCCCTTCTACCTCATGGAGATCCTTAAATTCAGCCCTTCTACGTCATGGAGATCCTTAAATACACTCCTATTTCTCTGAATATTCCACGTGATTCGTGTTTGTAGCTCAGGATTCAGAGTCACATCAGATGGGTTTATCATGAGCAGCCAGGTCCAATATCAATGCGGAATTCACAGCCCCGAGGTGAGGGGACACAGCTGGGCACTGGCACACCAGGRACAGCTGGGACAGGGAGCCCTGGGYAGAGCCAGAATGGGGCTCCTCGGGCAGGGTGGAGGGGGCCAAGAAGGGCTATTACCTTTTCCTTTCTTAAGGACATGGGTTTAGGATGCAGSGGTTGCAAGCTGCTAAAAGAGCATGGCCATGAACTTCAAGAACATTTAAACACAACTGGCATGCTCGGTCTTTCATTTGTGATAGTACATTTTTAACTWTCAAGCTTTCGTCACCTATTTAGCACACTTCACTTTTTCAACAGAAATGTGTACCAAAAAATAACCCCAAATCCCAAAATATCCCTGCAATTTATAAAATAAATATTTTCCATAATTGCTGACTGGAATCTCTTCATTTACCTCTCATTCCCTCCCCCAAATGTCAATAACAGAACTCATACTGAGCTCCAAACCCCTCCTTTGGGAGAAGAGATTCCCTTTTAGGCCTCAGATATYGGGTCTATCCTAATCACTGCTAAACCTTGTTATTCATGGCATGTTTCATATTCTGAATATTTTTTTCTCCCTCAAAAAAATAACAGCAAGTCATCTTACAGTATTCTCCAAGATAGAGAATGTATTTTAGGATGCAAAATTTATAAATGTGCCAAATATATTTTAATGTGTATTTTCTTCTGCAACAATTGATGTTCTGCAGTCATAAAATTAAGCATGCACTGAACATTCTTATATTTTACAGAAACCTACAGCAATAAACAGTTGTTAGGAATTTTGTGAACGATGCAAGAAAAGAGTCAGGCCTCAATTCACAAGGAATTTCTGTATTGTCATACCTAAGTTTTAAGCATCTGACTGGGAATTAAATCCTTAAACCCCTTACTTCGTCATTTTGGCTCTTTATTCAGTGAGTGAAAAATCAGACAAGTCTCAGCAATCCTGCTAATACCTAGACACTTTCAAAGACAGAGGCATGTCTGAAATCCTCCTCTCCCTTARACTGGTCWTATTTCTGTGTTAGGGATTCRCAGACCTGTTCCTGCATTTGGACGCCTTTGGATGTGTCTTTTGTGTTATACAGCTCCTTYATGCTTCTTAACACACAGAGGAGCCTTCTCTGCAGCTTGAGGAAGAATAAGACACATCTCTCATCTTCTGCAAAAGCRCTGCAGTCAACAAGCTGAGAGCTCTCATTATCCTCTGGCAAATTTCTGTCATCACAGAGCTCACAGTGCAAGACTGATTGGGCCAGAAGRAGACTAAGACTGAGGTTTGGTAGTGAGGGATTGCAATTACTCTCTGTGTTATCACTGGTTCTGAACAGCTTCTGGATTAAAAAGCCCTTTGTCACTGAACATTGCTTTAATCAATACTAAAAAGCCTACACTGTATTARTGTCAACATCTTGATTGACTTCCAAACAGTTTCATGTAAATTTTTCTTATTGCCACAATAAACATCTTGCTGTGAATAGGTAGATATTTTTCTCCTATTGATATTTCAGAATTTTAGAGAAGCACTGCTACTCTGAGATCTTCATTAAGTCCTTTATATGACTTCTCAAAGCAATAATTTAAAAGATAMGAGTCAAAGCCTGGGCTGGTCCTCTGTGTCAAAAATGGCACATTTTTATTTGCTCCTGAAGTTTCAGGCTATCCATCTGCTTGAAAACTTGTGTAATCTCTGTCACTGACTTTGGCAAATATTGCGGAAAAGTGTGATCTTTACTTAAGATTTTATCACTGCTTTGTATTTGAAGATTTACATTTTTCAGTAACTAATTTTCCACCTAAAATACATAACCTGTCACTATCAGAGTAACTTGAAAAGCATATATATTTCTGATGGTGTGAATACCATAAATAGCTTTTTTCTTTAAATCTTTGCAGAAATATGGTAGTGTCCCTTTTTGCACTCCATGAGAATAGAGTATGAAAATGGAGTTTGTTCATGGTTTGTGTATTCATTTAGAAAAATTAGGATCAGTCAATAGGCATTGGAACAAATATTTTCAAAGATTAATTAAATAAAAATAATTTTAGAAAATCAGAAGTTTACCCTGTAATTTCCAGGTATTGCCCCTTAATTAAAACACTTAACAATCTATAAATTATCTTGACCACATTTACCAAGTATAATAATGACAGTTGTCAAGATGGCATTTCAATATACTTCTTAGTATATAATAAAGCCAAAATGGTAATCATTTACAACTACTCAAAGCAAATAAATGTATACCATAATTATAGGCAAAAATCTAACTCAGAAGTTGGAAATAAAAGACAGTGAGTCTAGATAATAATAACGAGGAAAAAAATATATTTTCTGTAGGTCTTCTCTTGGCCATAGAATGAGAAATTAATTGAATGCATCATACTTGAGTCTCACCCAGCTTTGCGTCAGAAAGCCTAACAATGTCACCACATCTCAATTCTCTCACTGCAACAAAACCACTGAAAGCTGAACTGCAAATAGATGCAATTACACTGGTGAATGTGTCCAATTTTCTGTACCAGCTTTCATTCAAGATGAACAGAGGATGCAGTCAGTCTCAACAAGCTACAAAGGAGGTCTGCAATATGACAGAAAACAACAGAAATACATTCAGAAGCAGACAATGATTTCTGTGGAGGAAGAAGTGTAAAAGCTTGCACACAACTGAAGAGCGTAAAGGTTACCAAAGACTTTTCAGAATATATTAAAAGAAACTTCAGTATGAACAAAAAAAGTAGAAGCCATATCCCAGTGGAACATAATACGTGTTTCTTTCCATTCTTAATGAATATTAATGGAAGATAGGAATACAAGTCTTTGGCATTAGAAGATTTTCAGTGTTGAGAGCTGGTTTGAAAGTAAAATTATTTATTCACTAAAGAGTTGATTCTGGATCCACTGAATTTATTGTTAAAATTACCTTTGTCTCAATGTGTATGCCCTGCAAGTAATCAACAGTTTTGATAGTACCATGTTAAAAGGGAAAATGAAAAAGAAATGTTAAAATACCAAAAGTAAATCAAGGTTTTGATGGATTACTCTGTGGTGCAATGTTTGGGGTTTTTTTTGAAGAAACAAACAAAAAAGTCCTTAAAATAAATCTGACAGCCCAAGAACTTTACTGGAGTTTGAACATGGCATACCCTTGCCCTCAGTCAATCAACTACCTGAAACTCTTAACAGCAGCTATCCCCTCCTGCATTACATGGACAACACTATAACATAGGACAGCACTATAAATCAAAACCAAACATCATAAGGAAATGCAATAGAAGAGTGAAATAAATGGAGCATCTACCCATCTGCACTACAGAATCAGCACAGGAAGCAAACAGAAAAACATGATAAAATGCAYACAATTTAGAAGACTCCTTTCATACCATCGCTTCTAAAGTGACAGCTTCTTCACTGAAAACCCCAAAGAGGAAAGGAAAGTTTGTGACAATATTTACTACCATATTGTTCTCAAAAGCCAGCATTTCTAAATCTCATATAGACAATATATCTAATGGACCAATGGGACTAGAAAGATGAAAAGAAAGCCYTTGATGTTTGTAATCTGAGTGTTTGGGAGGTTCCAAACACACATTTTATCAACTTAAATTCCCAGATTAGATAAAACGTGAGGAAGAGTATATAAATTCTGTATAACACACAAAAGCACACTCTATGACTTGTTTTGTAATATCTGGTTGGCTGTGATAAAGGAGTTCAGTGTCAGCAAGTGCAAATCGCATTTCTTTTATAGCATGTTATAAAAATGCATGTTGCAAGCAGCCTCTCCCCTCACAGGCTACAGATACCATCCCAGTGCAATTTGTCTATTTGTGCAATTTCACTAGRGCTGGCAGTAAACTAAAAATGCCTCTTTTGAAAAAAAGAAAAAAAAAAGAAAATCCAAGCCCAACCTTAACCGATGTTTCTTGTGTGAGAATAAAAGCTGATTAATCCTTTGGTGGCCAGGAGTCAGCAGTTCAGCGGTGCTATGCTTTAATGCAGGCTGTTTATTTTCATAGCCTTTACTGACTTTGTTGAACTGTCATAGACCTGTCTTTCATGTCACTCGATAGTTCAGAGTTTTCTTCATTCTTCTGATCCTTTGGTACATAAAACTGAAGATGCCCAGCTGACCTTCTGTTTAGAAGAAACACCAAAAAAAAAGAGACAGTAAGCAGAGATTTGACAAAGGTTATAGACACAAATCCATTTGGGTGCAAGCAACTGTGTTATCACAAAGATAAGAACTGTGCCCAATGCAGTTGCAGTTATTTAATGCAATGTGACTCTGACTACCGTACAATCACAGCAGTGTTATTAATTTAAGCTCCTCTGTTTTGATATAAGGCATCATTATCTAAGTCCCTATATGCTTTTGGGCAAGAACCTTCGCAAATAATTTTTCTTTGGTTTTCTTCCTTCATTTTTGAGAGCTTAAATTATTCACACCTCCTCCTCGTGAACAAGGAGAGTAAACTGAACCAAGAACTCCAGGAGAAAGTGATTTCCAACACCCTCTAGATTTTTCATGTTTATCAGCAACAATGCCCTCAAACTATATTAATTTTCCTTCACAAATGACAACAGATGACTTTTTTTTTTAATAGAGGTGAGGAATCCAGACAACAGAACACAGTTACACTTATGACCTATTTGCTTCACAGGTAAGACATGAGGARTTGGAAACATTCCCCATCTAAGYCCCTCCTAAACTTTTCTCACACACRATGAGGGACCTTTAATCCCACTTGTAAAAGGATTAACAAGATGGTAGAGGCAGTCTGGCCTGAAGCATGTTCTGCCTGTCTGTTCTTCATAAGTCTGACACGTAGTTCTCTCTTGCTAACAAAAGAGCATGTCCCTGGATTATTCATTTATAACTGATTTCAAAATATCAAATGTAGAAACATCTAATTCTTTCACCTAACACAATTAATAAAACTGTCCTCTCCTTTTTTTGGAGCAGGAAAAAGTATATCATGGCCTTTKAAAAGAACTAAGAAAGGCTGCTTTATAAGTCTGTGAAATTGAATCAACACTGGAATTCTAGTAAATAGCTAGGCATTCAGTTTGATATTATTTGTAKGATTATGTATTCTAATGTCTTTTGGAAACTAATTGTAGCAGACACAGATTATATTCTTGCTCCCCTTTTATGAAATTAATCCATGYAAATGCAGGTGTTGAGAGTGAGATTAGCTCAAGGCTTGCATAAACAAAGTATTTCCTCAAATATCAATGCAAAAATAAAGGCAAAGAAAAGCATTCACTTTCCTGAAGGACTGAACATRAACCAATAGGATTACAGGWGTAACAGGTAGGTAACTGTGTAACCCTTGCCAGCAGGGAAGCTCTGAATCCACCCACCTTCATCTGCTCCTACCAGGTATAGAATCAGAAAAAGAGAGAACAACCTGCAAACCAAGAGATAAAATCTCACTTAGCAGTCCAGGCTTGAGGGTGGCCTCCAGCCTGTAAATCTTGCATGAAATAAGAAGGCAATTAGAGTGATATCTATTTTAAAYGTAYTAATTCCAGAAAATMTGATTGCTCTCTATAAATACATCTAGGAATATATATCATGAATGAAGAATAGCTATTTAAAATAAAGAACAAGGCTYAGGAATATGTGGGTATCAATTAGCAGTGTATAATTTTAGTATGAAAATAATAGAAAAAATTAAACAGCACTGTAGGAGGGTGAAAAGACAAAACAAGACAAGACAGTCAAGTCCAAGTTCAAATAAACTTTAGTCTCAAAACGATGGCATTTATGAAAATTATTATAATCTACAGTTACTAACTGTAGAAAGAGACTTATAATCTAGAAGGCTTCTGCTGGCTCTGTTTTCTACAAACACATTACAGCAATCTCTTCAAGTAAAACCATATAATGTAGCTATACCGTATTCTTTTTTTATAATYTTTATGTACATATGGAGGCCTAAACACCATAATACACAACTCWTCTTCCAATTGCTTTAAATCAAAGTAAGTGTCCAAGCTATTCTTTTCATTATTCATTTGCTGTTTTGTAAATGGAAGGGAAAAAGGTTTTGAATGCAAACTTTAGAAATGAATATGAACTACTGTCATTTCAGAAGGGTTTCTTTTTTCTAAGATGGATATTCCGTAGTTCTAATAATGGTATGGGACTTGAATAAAAATTTGAAACATAACCAGAGTCTAATTCTGGAATAAGAGAAATACCTTTTACACTGAAACCTCTTAGAGAACTGCTAAAATCTCAAAACTTTCCAATGATATATGYTTATTTCCACAGTCCATAGAGTTGCCCTGTGTTATAGGAAACCATCATGTGACATTTGATAGCTAGGCAGGAGATAAATTAAGATGCATTTCATCTATCATTCACACAATGCCAGTGAAAGCATTAATGATAGGAACTTTTAAGTCCACACTTCCTTCACTGAACTCTAACAGCTGGATTCACATAAAGCTTCTCCACAGTTTTAGGTTTGGCCATTTTACTCTAAGAATAGGGCAAACAATATAACCCCTGTTCAGGAATGGAGGAATCAAGAGGCTGCATATTCAGTCGAGTTGCTTGGAGTTTTGTCTAATGAGTCACAAAGTAGTCCTGTAAACATCACCATCTTTCCACATTCCACCAATTAATATTTGGGCCGCTTCTGTAAATATTTGTTAGGAGTTTTTGAGGGGTTGTCATTGAGTAAGAAGTTTCATTAGGAGCTTAAAATTGCTGTTACAGAAACAATGAGAGGYTAAAAAGGCAAAGAATATAAACTGAAACACAGGAGGTGCTCTTTGAACATGAAGCTTCAACACTTCGATAGTGGGAGACTGAAGACTGGGACGAGTTGTCCAGAGATTTTGTGGAGTCATTCATTAGAGATATTCAAAAGCTGTCTGGACACAATCCTGGACAACCAGGTCAGGGTGACCCTGCTGGAGCAGGGGAATTTCATCAGATGACCACCTGAGGACCCTTCCAACCTCCACCACTTGTTACACACATTTTTTTTTGCATTTTAAAAACTCTATCATGTAACATTTTGGGAAAGGAAAAGGGAAAGAAAGAAACAAAAAAATAAGGCACTATTAATCTCTTGGAAATACAAATATGCAGAAAATTTTATAGCTAGGAATAACTGTCTAAACCAATTTTTCAGTACTTTGTGTATCTATGTACCATTGTGCTTTTTTTTCACAGGGGCTATTGCCACAGGTACAGGCTAACCACTGATTATTTAAGGAATTCTGATTAGACAGGAAATGAAGCTCTTCTAGGMACCCCAGCTTCATTAAACATAGACACTGGAGACTGAAAATATCAAAGATCAGTAAGCTAGTTTCCAAGGACCAGTATATTTGATTTATTAAACAATTTTCAGTCATCACCCATCCATTTTCCCTCTTCAATTATTTAATATGAAAAGTTGATTTCTTATCAAAACTTCCACTTTTACCAAGTTTCTTCACTTCTCTTTGTGAAATAATTAGCAAAAACCTTTTAGACTTGAAGGATAAAAATTGGACCACATAGAGATATTAAGCAGTTTCATTGACTGATTTATCATTTTGAGTTTACGGATATGAAAAGTCCCAAATGAACTAAACAGAAAACGTCAATGTACATTAACCACATTATCWCTTTCATGTGCAAGAAATATTTTAAATTACTTCTTTAAACAAAAAAAATGACATGAGATAAAAATTAGTATCTTTAAAAAGTAGCATGAAGTGAATGCAATTATTCGTTGTACAAATGATGTAGCAAGGTTTTAGAAAAACTATTTTAAGAAAACTTTAACTTGAGCTACCTAGAGATTTCTTATTTTTGCAGGAATTAGACTAACAGCAGTTTATAACATTTTTGCACTCTCCTTTGCTGTTCTATAGACTATTCTCAGTGCTCCCCAGAACAATTACAATGARCTGAAACAATTCAACTTCAGTTTATCCTCAAATATGTACAGCCTGGAAAAATGTAAACTTATATCGCTCTAAACTCTCAGGAACACAGTAAATAATTTAAGTCCCTGATCCCAACCCTCTTATTTTCAAAAAATGAGTTTTTCCCCTCATGGTATTTTCACAGACCTTCTCTTTTCATTTTAACATTCTGCTATTGCAGAAATGATTTCTCTACACTAGTGAACAGATTTTATCTTKAAAGCAAGTCATAGACCATTAGCAACGTTTTACTCAAAGTGATACATATCAAAATACCTTCTTCAGCATTTTCAAGAGCATTTTCTTCATAATTTTAAAAATGGATGTTCTCATTAATTGAAATGATGCTATATTTCTTGTACCAAGCGTGCACGCTCTGGTCACACAAATACTGGATTACTCTACTGTTCTCTAGTATTAATATTGACAGGAAGTAACCAGTTGTGGTACAGCACTTTTAAAATTTCAAATCTGTTCTCTAGTCAGTGCCAAGTGTAAAAAGAATGTATCACATTTTGACATATTTTCAAGTTAGGTCTTGCCACACATTTTACTTAAATGAAAAATGCAAGGCATTCTGCTTCTGCTGCCTTGATAACTTCAGTCTGGGGCTGTATTAAGTTAGTTTGTTGTGCAGGTCTGATGGTGTTTAAAAGATAAAGCCAATGAGATAAGCCTGGGAGYTTATTTTCTCCACATTTATAACTTTAACTGCTGCTTTACCTGAAAGTATTAGAGCAGACAGTTCATTACTACCTGAAAAGGGCTACTACATTGTATGTGAGGAGGTCATCTGAAACTGATGACTTTTAAAGGTCATACACAAAATGAATTTTGCTTCRCTGAAAGACTCTCTCCTTGGCACAGTAAAAATCTTATTTTCACAGCAGCTGTAAATATTATGTAAGTAAAAATAAGAGATCTCAGCTMCCTTTACCTGCTTTCATTCTGCCATGAATTTACTTTTGATCCAATTGTGATACTCAGTGATGGTGATATTAAAAATTGCTTTGCTCTAGATCATAATTTGGGTGATGAATTGATAGTTTTTTATGATTTTGTTTCATTGTTACAGTTTGTTTTCATAAWTCTCCTGTTACATATATTCTGTGATAATGAAGAATCATTTCCTTAGCTTCTAACACTTAGGAGTTTCAAGCCTGCAAATTTGTGGATGCTGCAGATTCAAAAMTGGACAGATAGGCTTCAAAACAACATAATAAGAGACATTTCCTTAGTGCATAACTTCAGCAATTTCCCCATTTTTTTCTCCCTAAGGTTATGTGAAATTTATGGAATGTCACATCACACCTGATATAAAAGCAGACACATACATAGCCCACTTCTTCCCTTGTGGTCAAATAAATACAAAGGTTTTTGTTTTCCTGGATTCCAGGATTTGAATCCTTCCCACACAGTAATGGTACTTAAATAGAACAGCTGAATTTGAGCCTCAGCTCCCTCTATACTAAGCAGAGAATGACTGGCACTTTAAGGGAATGATTCAGATTTTCCTCACTCCATTTTCGAGACTCATTGTGTAGCACAAATCTGGACTAATAAATAGGCATTGGTTAGACCTGGACCACCAAACCAGGAGAGAGAAAACGTTCTAACAAATTACTGTGCCATCTTGACAGAACACACAACATACAAAATGAAATCACCTCTAATCTGTTACAAGATGTATACCTCAGGTACTTGCCAATGCTGGCAAGGAAGGAGGCACAAAAGGCAGGACTGATTAACTCAACTCAGAAATGTACTTCAGGTCAAACACAATTCATACAGAGTTTTGGAACAGCAAAAAAAGCAGCTCAACCTGCAGGCAGTGGGATATAATGAATCATAAACCAGGAGTGGCACAACAAGATGTCATGTTTGCACTRCACTCAGCCATTATGGTTAAGGGGCASTATGCATTCACWKACATAAATGTAGTTCCAGAGGTGCAGGATGAATTTTATTTCTACAGTGAATGAYCCCCAGTGACAAGACTTGGGACARGGGATGATGTTTGATCTCTGTGATRGGGCTAAACCAGCTGCTACACAAAGCCCATAGTGTGGTCAAGGAGCCACAACAGCCAGAGAATTACATCCCAAACARCTCTGAAAYACATATGGCCATCTCTGGATCAAGGGTGCTCTTGAGCATATCATACAGATATTAKAGTGTAACAAGTCTCAGACACTACAGATGGATGCAGATTTCTTCAAAAATATCCAGAAAAAGCTTCTGTCAGCTGGATATCATCCAACTTTGGAACATATGGATGCTGCCTGTCCTTTCCTGGCTGATGCTGTCTGAGCACACTTGCCCAGCCCACTTTGCAGCTTTGTTTGGCTCATGCCTTTCTCTCTTTGGTCTTTCTGTTTGCCCAATTCCTTTCCTTACCTTCCTGGCCTATATTTGCTGCACCTGACCAAGAGCTGGCACCTCTGTGCCTTTCTGAAYGTGGAAACAAACCTGTTCCTGTTCTGCCAGTCTATCTCACTTTGAGGTTAACACACAACATTCCTACAGAATTCCTTGCTCACCTTGCACTGCACAGTTTTTACTATGAATTATCTGAAGGGCAGTGGTGACATTACCAGATGTCTAAGATGTCAACTTCCATGCCAGTCATGCCAAAGAAAGGTAGCTAAAGCACATTGCTCTGGTGACAAAAACCCCATGGAAATAACACTGAAATTCAAGTGTATTTTGAGCATTTCTCTCTACCTGAATTGAGAGAAGCTTTGGAAAAGGCATATGTGACTGCTACAACCTAGAAAATGTTAAGACTTTGRGTAACTACAAATGTTATTGGTATCTGCAGCTCACAAAGTGCCACAGAGCACGATCCCATCAGTTTCCCCTTTGTGGGTTTATCCTCTATCGGGTTAAAATGCTACAGCTTCAAAGCAGAACTCCCCAAATCTCTCTCAGTTCATCTAATGATCTGAAAGTAAGACAAAGAATTATAAACCAAGAATGCCTTGTTTAATTCTATTTCCACTGCCMTTTCTAAACAAGTGTTTGGATACACTTTGGTTATGCACGCAGAATTGAATTTTAACTTCTTTAATGCCTACTGATATTCATGGAATATATACTCTACTATGGACAAAATAGAGAATGGACTCAAAGCATRAACTCTGCCTAAGGAAATGAACAGAAGCTTGATTTTAATACCACAAAATCTCTTTTTTCTCCAAGTACCTTTGATTGAAGTTCTGCAGCTTGTACAAAAATAAGTTAAAGACATAGAGAAAATATTTTAGTCTCAATTCAAATAGCTGGAAAGAAAGGAAGAAAGAAGTCTATTTCTCATTTCTCCTGCAAAGGACAGGAGAATGGGGCACACAGCCAACATTACACCCACCACACACAAAAAAACCATAAAAATTAAAGAGGTCTTGTGACTCATGAGTTTTGTACTACCTTAGCATAAACTTGATAGGTCCAAATAGAGTTGAAAGGTGATGTTCCATTCAAATTTGATGCTCTATTGCAGCTTTTAGTCATGTTAGTATGGAATATCTACCCCACACAATGTTTTACAGGTCTATATGGACAGACACATACCCATGTAGTGAATTATTTCTAAGAACAAACCCACAATTAAGAGTGATGCCCAAAGACACTGCAGGACTATAGAACTGGTTGCTTTTAGTATTTCATGGTTAATTCTTTGCAGAGCATGCCATTAACATGTGAAGAACTTCACCTATGCATAAATAAAAAGTGAGTTCTCACACTGCTGAAATCAGAAGATTATATTAAAAATAAAATATTGTATCTTTCTTTTTCTCTCAAATCAGCACTCAGGGATCAAAATCAGTGCCCAAGGACAAGAGTAAATTAGAAGCTATCTTGCTCACTATCTTGAGAATTTATGTCATAGCTGCTAGTCAAAAATTCCTTTCAAAAGTCCTGGGAATAMAGTGATCATACTGCATCTCCATGGAACAGACTTCTCCGTCTCAATTCCTAATTTCCCCTTTCCTCTCCTTCTTGAGCCAAAAAGGAGCACCTGGAAATTACAAAAGRATTATGCTGAGCCATTTAAACCTATTGCTTTTGAAAAAAAATTATGACAGTGACAAAGTGTAAATAAAACAGCTTAACAGAGGCTTTTGATGGAGGATTAATTGCTTACTTTTATAATGCAAGCTGTAGTTTGTGAACTACAAAATTTTTTGTCCAGCCATTTCCAAACAATTTTATGTTAGCTATGCCCATGTACACTTGCAATGATACATATCTTTTGCCAAGAGTCCCATCAGTTTTCTGGTCAAAGGTTACTATAATAAGGATGAACTGTGTAAATCATGGACAGTCTTGGTCATAGTCTTAGCCTCTCTTTTCCCTTCAATTGGTTAGTAAGGCAAAACACATCTATTTCACCTTCAGACTGTGACATTGCACTATCAATCTCAGGCAAGAGAAYTTTCGGAAATATGTAACATGACTTAAAACCTGCTTCTTTAAATACAACATGAAGCTTTAAGCCCCAGGAACAACTGAAATGTCCATATTGCCCCCTGAATGCCTGCTTTGTTCTGAACATTCTCTTTGAAGAGAATAGGAATCTGTAAAAGCATCCTTATGCATATTTATACAACTAAGGAACACAGGCTACCACACAAAATACCTAGCAGCTTGAGAGATACACAGAAAAAAGAGTGCAAGTGTGGGTATAACAACACCACTGTCGGTTAATTCTTTTTCAATATGCATGGTTGAGGGATTTAGAGTCACATCATTTGTAATGCTTAATTTGGACAACTTTYCAGTAGTATTCAGTGGGACTTAACTGCTGGATTTTCTGTTTAAAAACTAACAGATCATTACTTGTTGTCCTGGAAACCTGGTAGTGYTAATGTCGAATTTTCTGTTTACTGTTATTTAAACTCCAAGTCATACAGATAAAATAGGGGTTTAGATTGACCTTTGTCTCATATTTTGAATTTTGGACATAAATTTGCACCATGCTTCAATATACTGGAACAAAACAACAGCRGTAAAATGAAAATCTCACTTGACTGATGTTTTTTCTATAATCATGCTGTTGTTTCCCTGGTTCACAGGTCCCAGCAGAAAGCTGTACTGAAACACCCAGACTCAGCACCCCAAACACCATCAGCTTCCCCATTCCCTTCCCRGTAAATTATTTAGGAAATCCTTCACATTCCAGTTCAATGTTTGTCATGTATAAAAGGGAATAATTGTTGACAAATGTATAGTTTGGGTCAGGGTGCTTTTGAYAAAGACAGCACAGAAATATACATAAACTTCTGAGACTGCAGTAATTTTTGACAAGCAAACCCTTTAATGTGATCTCAATGTACTGAAAAGATAGTATATGGCATAAAAAAAACTCAAAAGAGCAACTCTGCCATCTCTCTAAACAGGACAGAAAAGTCACAGGAAAGCCTGGCACACCAGCTCTGTCTTCACCATCCCCTGAGACAATTACAAATGTTCAGGGAAGAGGCAGAGCAAAAGTACTATATTATAAATCTAAATCCAGTGTTTAATAAAGGCAAATACTCTATGGAGTGTTTACTTTCACATAAGAGCTAAAGGATATTCCTGTTTAGAAAGAAAAAAGGAAGTAAAAGTTGGAATAGACCTGACAAATAGCTTTTTAGATTTAAATTGACTGCTACTATTAATAAGTGAAGAAAACACTCCTGTCATGAAAAGCAGGTGTTTGTTGCTTCAGGAGAACTTAAATGGAGCTGTTAACCTCACACATACAGCTGGTTTAAACCTGAACCATGGCAGACAGGGTATACCTCAGGCTGGGAAGTGAAGAGGTGAAACTATCTGAGAGTATCTCAGCTATGTTTAAGCCTGGATTTTACTTCAWCAAACACTTATGAGATCATAACTCTGATTGCTTGCACCACTAATGCCTGTGAAAATTCTCAGAAATCACTCCAGAGTAAAGGCCACAGAGGAGMTATGGACCTCGTGGGAACATTAACACATTTCAGGAGTCACTTTCCACAAACTTTGTTTTCTCCTATGACTTTCAAGACAAGCAGCCAAACAGCTCCTAATTGCTGTGCAGAGCCATAACTGTGGCASTGGTATCACTGCTGCTAGTAACAGGGCATAAGCTTTGTGTGGAGTTTTCAAAGCCTCAGAACTGAGGTTTATCCAGCCTGATTTGTGTGAACTTTGGTTTACACAGTTTAGATGTGACTGGAATTTCTTTAGCTCGCCAATTKTCTGTATGTGATGTGTTTTACTTTCATTTATGGTTCTGTAGAGTATAACCATAGTTCTAAATGCATAGAAGTAGCAAAGACCTATCCTAGGTAGAATAAAATATTTATGATTAATAGAATAGAATCATAGAAACACTTGGGTTGGGAGGAAGCTTAAAGTTCCAATCTTCCTGCTATGGGCACAGACACCTTCCAATAGATCAAGCTGCTCAAAGTCCCATCCAGCCAGTATTGGCATGGGGCAATAAGAAGTGGGACACAGACTTGGGACTGGAAAGCCCACAGTTAYGAACAACTCAACCATGGTCAGTTAAAGAAATGCAAACCTGAAGTCAGMCAAATGTAGTTTTGGTGTAACAGAGAGAACAAAGACATAGCATTTTATATGTATAAAATAGTCAAAAATGGTAAGTTCAGATGTAATGTGGAGCTACAGATCAACGAGGAAAGAAAAAAATGCTAACAAAGATTAAAATTACCCTAAATCTAATTTTTTATGTAATGATTTGGTATGGCTAAGTAATGAAAATACTTAAAAGCATCAGCAAGAAGAAAATAAGTAAGAAAATTCCTGTATCTGCTCAGCTTTAGACACCCCTTCCCTCTCTAGCTGTACATAATGATTTCTCTAAATCATTTCTATTTTATGTCTATCACTACCATGCAACATTGCAGATCTAAGCTTTCATCTCTCCTGACTTTGCTAGCCAGCATTATACTGATTGGCAGAGAAATGGAGATGCTTACAGCTGAACATGGTTTCAGCACAGCAAAGAGATGCCAACACACTTCTAACACTATTTCAGAACTGAATAAACTACTGGGCATCAGTGGGAGCAGGATGTGGTGCCAGGAGGAGGTTTTAACTAGACTCTTTCAGCAATACCTTGTTATTCATCTCCTCTCCATCTTTCATTTAAGAGATTCTTCACAGATCATTTAATACCGTAATCTGCTAACCACTGTCATTAGTGTTTTTCTGATCTTCACCCTTTTTTTTTGTTAAAATAAATGTAGCAATACAGATATAGGAGTCTAAAGAAACAGATTTATTTAATATTTCAGTAAAAATTTAGACTTATAAGACAGCATGTATCTGTTTAGGGACTGAAGAAGTATAGTGGTATTTATTAGATGGCAGGCACCAAATGGAAGGTGTGCTAAGGCATTTTCTCATCCTGCTCTGGGAGTAAGGGACCTCCTTGGGCACCCAGGAATGTGGAAGCTTCAGTACATGAGTGCTACTCCCTCCCTTTCCCAAATGAACACACGGGATGCAAAGGAGTATCTTTATAAATATCCTGAGCATAAAAATGGTCATTTTGCATGATTCACATTATTAACACAATTAAAAGAGAGGAATCTCTTCTGGATTAGAGTGTAGGACATGATGAATATAATCAAATAGCAGCTGGTCTGGAAAATGCAAATCCTAGTCACGGTCAAGTAGGACACATGATGTATAATTTCCACCTTCCTCAACCTTTTCAAGGCCTCATATGAATCATATGCAATGGAAAACACAGTTCAAATGTGAACCACAACAAAAGGAGGCTTAATCACAACAGACAAAAATATAGGGGGGGATAGTTCTGTTTATGAACTTGGCATTTATCTCCAGTTGCTTCCTTTTGTTACTAAAGAAACATTATTTGCATCTAGAAACTTCATGTACAAATTGTATTCATAGAAGTTCCCAAACCTTGACCCATTTCCTTGCAATATCTCTTCAAAATAAGGAATTGGTCAATAATGTCTGTTACTTCTTTCAAGACATTTTGCAAGGAAGGAATGGAAATAACCAAGGTAAAATAAGAAGCTGCTGGTTAAAAGTAAAGGGGGCATTGTATTATTGTCTTTGAAAATTTGCATCAAGAAAAGCCCATCAACAGTTAAGAAAAGGCAAACCAGAATTTTGTACAACCTCACTTCAAAAAATCAAAGGCAATTCTGTTGAAGACAGGGACCTAAATCAAAGCAGAACTCTGATTCTACCTTCTCATAAAGTGTATTCCCTGCAGTCCCTAAGTGACTATTTTCTTCTTAAATTTTACATCAATTAGCTCATATTTTGGTTATAGCATCAAAGTACTTTCATGCTTTAATAAATCACAGCTGTCAGTGGTCACTGCTCCTTGAATGAACCACACAGATGTAAAAAAGGCAATTTTGCAGTGGGTTAGAAGTCAGGAAAAAAACTACCTCTCAAGAGCTACTGAAAAAGAAGGCAGCATAAACATGAATAATGTTTGCTGAGGATGTATCAYATTATTCTTTTGTGTGGTTCCATCAATAGCCCAGATGTACTCTCCACTTCTCTCTACAGTTGCCAGCTACAAATGATATTTTGGGGTTTGCTCATTTTAGGGCTTCTATTTGACCTTAGATACAAAAAAAAAATCAATTATAGAAGGGGAAAACAGAAGGGGAAATTATAGAAGGGGAAATTCACAGAATTATAGTATCAGAGAATTGTTTAGGTCAGCAAAGACCTTTAAGTTCATGGAATGTCCCTAAGTGTCACATCTACAAGTCTTTTAAATGGCTCCAGAGATGGCAATTGCACCACTTCCCTGGGCAGCCTGTTTCAGTGATTGACAACCCTTTCAGTGAAAAATTTTTCCTGCTATCCAATCCACRCATCCCCATGTGCAACTTGAGGTTGTTTCTCATTTTCCTATTGCTTATAACTTGTTTCAGGTAGCAGTAGGGATCAATAAAGTCTCCCCCGAGCCTCCTTTTCCTCAGATTAAACAATCCCAGCTCCATCAACAGCTGCTCCTCGTGGGACTTGTGCTCCARACCCTTCCCCAGCTCCAACTGCCCTTCTCTGGACACACTCCAGCAGCTCCTGTCTTTCTTCTTGTGATCAGCCCAGAACTGGACACTTGAGATGGAGCCTCACCAGTGTTGAGTACAGGGGGACAATCCCTGCCCTGGTCCTGCTGGCCACACTATTCCTGACACAGGCCAGGATGCCATTGGCCTTCTTGGCCACCTGGGAACACTCTGGCTCATGTTCAGCCGCTGTCAACCAGTAAYTCCAGGTCCTTTTCTCCAGGGCAGCCTTCCAGCCACTCTGCACCCAGCCTGGAGCACTRCAGGGGTTCACTTTGATCCAAGGGCAGCACCTGGCACTTGGTTTTGTAGAACCTCATACAAATGGCCTCAGCCCGTGGATCCAGCCTGTCCAGATCCCTCTGCAGAGCCTTCCTGCCCTCCAGCAGATCAACACTGCCACACAACTCRGTGTCATCTGCAAACTGACTGAGCCTGCACTCAATCCTCTCATCCAGATGGCTGATACAGGCCTGGCCCAAAACTGAGTGCAGAAGAGCACTCCTTGTGACCGGCTCCCAGCTGGATGTAACCTCATTCACCACTTCTCTCTGGGTCTGGCCAGCCAGCCAGTTTTCATCCACTGAAGAGTGCGCCCGTCCAAGCCCTGAGCAGACAGTTTCTTCAGRACAATGCAATGGGAGACAATGCCAAAGGTTTTACTAAGGTTCAGGTAACTGGATGTTGCCTCAGTGCCTGAGTTTCCCTCATCCACYAAGAGGGTCACCTCATCATACAAGATCAGGGTGACCCAACAGGACTTTTTGCAAACCCTTCTGGCTGGGCCTGATGCCATGGTTGTCCCATAAGTGCTGCATGATGCCACTCAGGATGATCTGCTCTGTGAAGAGGTCAGACCGACAAGCCTGGAGTTCCCTGGATACCCATTCTAGCCCACACCACAAAAGCACGTGTAGGGCTGTTACTGCTAAAGGTCAGCAGAATGTTTCTGCACTGTATGTATTCTCTGAATAGGTGGGGAAGCTTGGCAGGTAGATGCAAATGGCAGATGAGATGTCTAGCTGTCCAGCACCCTTTTTGTGGATGATGGATGCTTGGGCACTCAAAACACTTTGCAAGCTACAAGCAATCAATGTTTCCTTCAGCGTTTGTAAATTTCTGATAATAGCTTCTAACATTCAGACACTGCTTTCACTTTTTTTCTCTGGGCTCGGTTAGAGACCATATTAACATTTTAGCTAACCTGCTGATCTCTTAGCACCAACACAGCATGCCACGTTAAACAAACAACAGATGGAAATGTGAGACATAATGGCTACATGATGTGAAATACCCTGCAATGAGCAATGACTTGAATTGATCTTTTTTTCCAGAGTCATTCAACTTACCTGATAGAGACACATTAAGTTCTCAAGAATGATTTTAAATCCAGCTCAATGTTTTCCACAGTGAGAATTGTGGGGGTTTGTTATACAACTTTACAACTTTGTACATTTTACTTTCTGAAGTTCATCCTACTGCAGACTGAGAAATAATGAAATGATGAAATAATTCCCTTTGTTTCATTTTTTGGCTACTGGATTAGCTGAAAGATATTATTCATATTAGGTTCTCCTCTTTCAAAAAAATCCATCTTTCTTTCAATTTAGTGCCACTCCAATGAAGCTTAGAAGCCACCAGTAAGAAAAAAAAAACTTACTTTTGTACTTACTTGAATACTTGGGTGTTCTGGGAGAAACTGCTACTAGCAAAGAGGAACAGATGTCTTGCTTTGTCATGGACAGTTTGGAATATATATATATATATTTATCTGCCTGCCTGAGCATTGTAAAGTGTTAATATTACCTATTATATCTGGGGAGAATTTGGATCAGTGCTTTGTACTGTCCCTGGCACAGCAACCAGGGAGAGCAGCTGTACTGTGTGCATAAGGKGTCTTGCTGCAACCCACTGTGAAATGTTCACTGTAGATGTTTATTTACCCTGAACACAGTCAGTCACCCACTGGTGTATGAACATCCTGAGAGAATGTTTGTGCAAAGGAAAGCAGAGAATTGCAGAGATTCAGCTTACAGGCAGGGAATCAGCCAGGTAGACCTCAGGGAAAAATCCATCTTTTGTTTACATATTCTGGAAGATTCCTCAGTAGACAATTATTTGGCAAATGGAGCCATCAACTGCCCTGGCTCAACTGGATAAAGTAGTATTTGAAATCCAGTTATTATATCAGGATTATTCTTTACCCAAAGTGCACCAAATCAGTCAGTTTTGGACACTCTTACATCAAACATGTCTAAGTTGGTTCTTAATTGTCAGTTCAGTTTGCCACTGTCTAGAGGACTGCAACCTTTACTCTTCAGTGAGAAATGACAGATCCATTACTATAGCACACAGCAGTGCATAAATGACACTATTAGTTCATGAGTCTAGGCTTCTGCTCCATCTCAAAATCCTTCTCTACAGGCCTTCCAGAGAAGATGGCAAATGGCTCACAGAAGCTCATCATTTGTAAACACTAAATTAGCATTCAGCTAAATTCCAGGTGCCGGCCCAAGTGCAAAGAAATCTTCTGGAAATTGTCCCAGGATGGCAAAACAGCAGCCTGGTAAGAACTGCTAAGATTCTGAGATTTTTCTAGCTGAATGCACCTAGAAAAAAACTATGTAAAACTGAGCATTAAGTATCAATATCAAAAGCCTCCCTGTAAAAACAAAATAATCTTCAAATTGAAAAATGCATTGGAGGTAGGGAGCCAAGCCTTGCCTAGGCTTTGCTGTGGTGTCAGTAGTGATTGGCACACCTCCCAGGTACTTTGGACATGACAGGACATTAAAACTGGAGTCCAAGTACTGCTGAAATTACTACCATGGRCACAGAAACAGATCTGGAGTATTTTCTGTCATGCCCTGGTGAACCATGGAAAWCACAAGTTTAATCATATGTCCACACAAATACAGTTAGCTCAAGATGGAGTGCCAGAAATCKCAGATTCAATTCTCTCTTGCTATGACTGTGTCCCTTCCTATGGCAGTTCATTACACAGATTCTAGTGACATTTTTATTGATTCAGAGACAAAGGATTAGTGACAAACTGCTACAAATTCTTCTGTCCCTGACATATAATTATTCCTGAAACAAACTAATAGCTTTCATTTATCTAGAATAAAACTTTCAAGAAAAAGAACTGAATCATTTAAAATGTGCCAGTTAGTCCATCTTCTTTTTTCTGATATAATTAAGAGATAATGTCAGTGGGAAAGAGACTTGTTGTGGGACSAACTACAAGATATATAGGACAGTATTGATCACAAACTTCAAAACAAAGTAGTTATTTTCAACATGAGTGGACAGTTTTTGACAATAGTTTGTTGTTAAATCTTTAACTGTCCTCCTGCCTTCATTGTTTCTTTTTCTTCTTTTAAAACAGAATCAAAGCTAAAATAACTTGATAATGTAATACAATTAACTTCCAAAATATAAAATAAATCTCAAAATAAATCAGACTCCTTTTTTCCCCAGTAGAGGCTCCCCTCTCTTTTCGAAGTTTGGGATTTTTTCCACATTGAAAACATAAACAAGTGGAGTACTTATAATACATATTTTTAGTAGAGTTTAATTGGAATAGTAAACTAATTTGGAATTCTCAATGAYACCAATAACACAAAACCAGATGCTTAAGTGAACATAATTTCATAAACACTCATTTTAGTTTCCCATAGAATATATGTATCTAATACAGTTTTCAAACAGGAAAGWCTGTCTTTAATCTTGTACATAGGAAAAAGTGCAAGTATGCAGCAGAATTCTTCTGAGAACAAGTGATCAAAGTGAACAATATAGGTAGAAGAGGTTATTCACTTACCAGGATTTTCGACAGGTAGTTTTATTTGAAAACATAAAAACAGGATAACAAGGTTGGTTGTTTTTTTTTTTTTTTTCATTTTTATAGTACCTTTGCCCTAACACTTTGCAGTTTTCCACCAGTTTTACTTTTTGATACTTTAATCTGTTTCTGATAGGATAATGTGAAGGGCCTGTCCACATTACAATAGCACTTTATGCACTCAGCTAAACAAGCCAGAGTGGTAGAAGAATAATACCAAGAAGTAAGCTGTATAACTGCAGAACACAGAAGAAGGCAGCTTTGTAACTTCTCCAGATATAAGTGCAGTGTTTGGCATCCAGGCTGATACAAAAAAAGAAAAAAAAATAATCTTTTCATATGTGACATTCATCAAAATTGACCCTGAACACGAGGGCCATAAAGTGGTGCCTTTTTTTCTAAATATATTAGCTGAATGTAGAATACTTTGTATTGCAACATATTTTTACTGCAACTGCAAAACTTACACAAAATAAAATTTGTTCAAGGCAGTAGAGAAGGCATCTACTATGTGCAGTGACAGAGCAAAGTAAAATTGCTTTTATKGTAAAAGAATCATCAGACTGGGCAAATACAAAGGAATCTAATAGCTTACATGCATACCATGTAGTGAGCTAATTTTCTATTATTCCCCTGATTAGTATGTACAGACATACAGAAAACTGGATGGCAAGTGATGCCTAGAGAAAAATCAACATACATCCCCCATACAAATAAAATGCAAATACAGAAATATTGATTGGGTGCTATATTTGTGCCAATTCTTGCTAAAATAAATGCTGGAAAGATTAGACAAAAAAGGAAGAAAAAAAAAAAGAAAGCCATTGAATTCATTAACAGGCTCAATTAATATAACAGGAAAAAAAATAAGCACAGCACAAATATAAATATCTATAGAAAAAATATAAAACAAAACACTTCTACAAAGGCATTTTAGAATACTGATATGGCAGAGACCATATYAACAAAAGACAATTTAAAATAGAAGAAAAGGAGAAGAATCTTAGAATTATAGATGAATTAGTTTGGGGCAGAAGAGACCTTTAAAGGTCATCTCATCTAACCTCCCTGGAAAGAGCAGAGACATCTTCAACTGGACCAAGTTGCTCAGAGACCCRTCCAACCTTGCCTTGAWTGTTTCTAGGTACAGGGCATCTACCACCKATCTGGGCCAGTGTTTCACCACCATCAGAAAGTACCCTCTTTTAGTTTGAAACCATCACCCCATGTTCTGTCACAACAGGCTCTGCTAAAATGTTAATATTCATCTTTACTACAGGCCCCTTYATGTAGTGAAAAGCTACAACAAAGAGCAAAAAAGCATAGAAAAAGATCACCAGAAGAAACAGGCTAAAATCAGGCTCAATCAAGCAGCAAAATTAATAATCATGGAGAAATTTGGCTTATTGTATCAACCTCAGGTCAAGCAGGGTTGATCTTTATTGCAGTTGAGGTTAAAACCCCCCATATTCATGGAAAAGGTGACTTTTTATATTTGTTTTTTACATGTCTACAAGYTTGATTTATACAAAGAGCTAACTCATATTAGGAAAACACTGTGCAAAGGATACATATATTTATGAAATGTACAGTTTAACAACATTAAAATAATTTCATGTACAGTTTTAAAATACCTTTTTCTGTACCAAAAGATGTTTCTCTAGTTCAGCTGTTTGATCTATAYACCAGCTTCAAAACAGAAGAAATGCAATCAGGAAACAAAAATTAACAAGTATCTTTCTATGTTTAGATTAGAAAAATCTTGATTAAACTGATTACAACCTTGAATTTAATTTGGGTTTTGCTGAATAAAGAATTCTTTTGCTTCTCTAGTTGTCATTTTTTACAGTAGAGCTTGTTACAGACTATAATATATTTGTCTTGCCAAAAGCATAGCAGGTTTTGAACAAGTAATCACATATACTTGATGTGAATTATTTTTGGAGTTTCAGTAGGGTTGGAGATGAAGAAAATGTGTGGGGCTTGGGTTTTATCCTTCACTGATAATGTAATCAGAAATTTTCCAAACTAAGGCCAGCTGACTTATTCTAAGACAAGCTTGTGTTTCTTAGCTTTTGAAATCTTTATTAAATKTAGTTGATTTTTCTTCCATAAAAGTAATGTAACTCCAGCCTAATATCAAACATGACTTACTTGATAGCTACAACRCATATAGTTTAGTCTTTGCATTTCAGTTTTGGTAACATTTTTCTGTATTAAAGTATTGTCAGGTACAATAATGTTCCTTACCAAGCAAACATTTAAACATATTTTCTTGAAGAAAAAGTTTCTAATTTTTAAAGCCTCCAAGGAYACATGGATTGGCTAGTCCTAACACCTGGCAATACACTACAATCAAGAGTGCTTGTCAAGTTTTATGCATCTGAATGAAATCACAGTCCTTGAAAGAAGGASTGTGACATTTAAATCATGGTAACTGTGCACCTGAATACAGTGACGAAAAAAATGCCAAAGGGAATATATGTCTTGSACAATTTTCCCTGAGAGCAAATTGGTGCACCACATGGCACCTTCTGGTMTAAGAAGTAGCTCATATCATTGCATTGTGATACTCATCTCTTGGCATGATAAGTAAAGAGCACAGGAAGATTACAAAASGTCCAGACCCCTTCCCACTGCCAACATGAGCATGAAGGATCTGCAACTTTCTTTTCAGCACCAAGCTGCTGCCATTCAACAGTCAGCAGATGACAGAAGTTATACTGAAACAGCTGACATTATAATTTGCTATCTCAGATAATGCCAACAGGAGGCAAAAGCAGCAGTACCAACAAAACAACAAATGCTCTGCATTTATTGATAGCAGATATTAACTTTCTCTACTGGAGTAACAAGTACGAAACATCTTCCCATCTGTATCAGACACCAGTTTGGGTATCAGACTGTGATTTCCAGGAAGCTGAGCCGAGTAAAGGAGGCTCCAGGCATAATAGAAAAGCACTCTGACTCCTTGTCAGCCGTATCTCGAATTGTACTTTGACAGATGCTGAGGAACATGCTTGCAACACTGTATTAGAGGACATTGCTTCCTGAATGTTCAGCCTGACAACTAGAGCTGACAAGGAAAGAATTGGATTCCAGCACACAATCTACCAGAAGACACAGTAAATATTAATTCTGATTTCTTCACCCACACAATAGCAAACTTTATCTTCAATAGTCAATGCAGTTGCAAAAGAAGAAACTGCCCTAAATGTACCTTTTTATATCAATCAGACAATTATGCAGGCTTGGGAAATTATCTAGTTCAGAAGATAGATGTAGATGCAGATCCTGTTCCAGAATCAGATCATCAATACCTTACCTAAGTAAGGAAGGGCTGATGCTCTTCAAAGATTTATTGTGYAGCCCTCACACTCACTTATTAAACTTTCTAATACATTCTAAGTCAGGATAAAAAAAAAAAAAGAAAGACACAAATGTAATACATTGCTCTGAAAGTCAGTGTGGCTGAAAACTCTTTATTGAAATGGCTTGTTTTTACCAGATGAGTCTTTGCCTTATTGTCTCTTCTCAGCTGTGCATAATAAGCATATGGGCAGGCTCATAGCATCCTATAATCTCCTTTAAAGCAAAAATGGAAACCCATATGAAAAAAAAAAGTCCTCATCAAACACAACTTGACCAGAGAAGCATTAGAGAACTATTTCTGAATGTATAAGTGTGACAAGGAGCAAGATTTCAACACAAGGGCTCATAACAGTGCATCAATCATGCCATGCTGACTGACCACTATTAATTACCTTAATAAGGAGCAGCAAGCAGTTCAGAAAGAATCCTAAAAACTTATGCTTGTCTTTAGCATAGTAAAAGGCAACTGTTGGCACAATATTAATTTTCAGAACATTTTCTAAGTGCAACTCGCCAGCTGCAGTAGTATCTTTGCTACTATAAGATACTATATCTATGTTAGATGTTTAACAGCCTTCTCTGGTGTGCTGCCTTTTCTGTGTCATGGTAGAAATGGCTGGGRAAAAGGTAGGAACAAAGAGCTAGACAAAGCTCAAAGCACTGCAACTACTCAGCAGGAGGAATCTGAGTAGCCATTCCACAGTGATCTCTCTTGAGATTTTGGCAATACAAAATTCTACATGACTCTTTCTATGTTACAGGTGCAAAAAGGTATACTTGTTATAATTTTTCTTGGAAATAGCCATCAACATTATATATTTCCATTTCCGGGGACTGTGTGCAGCTGTACTGCAGTGTCTAAGAACTCCCTGGTGTCAACTGCATAGTCTGGATAAATGCAACACAGTGCCCACGGCTCACACTGCTTTTTACTAACGAAGAGACAGTATTCCTTCATCTAAGATTGTAGATCTTTTTTATATCAATGCCTTACCTCCTGGCTGGTCTAACTCTGTATCAGAAGGCCCCTGGAGCTCCAGGTGCTGCCCAAATTGCTTGATTTGTTCCTGATGTACTGAGATTGCAAACATTTACTTCAGGAGTGCTAAATCAGCCTACTGGGATTAGCTTTTACTACTCCATTAATTAMGACAGTATAAAATTAAATCTTTTACAAAAATATATTAGGATTCTGAAACCTCTAATATCTAAGCTTATTAGTTTCAAGCTCAAAGTGTGTCAACTTGACACATGTTGTTCAGCATTAACTTCATCAAGTACTTTTAACATCTTGCATCATTTAGGACCTCATTAACCCCTGATCAACATGAGGGCCCAAAATCCCTGGTTCTCTTGTTCAACCTTTCAGAAAATACCGGCATTCCCGTTTCCTTTTAGATCTCCTAGATTTGCTAACACCTCCAGGTTTTATTGGAAGAAACATTCAATCTTCTCTTTTAAAACTCCTGTATGTAAACTAGCTTGGCCAAATGATTGTAAAATATTTCATTTTAGCACTGTTTCTTTCACATATTTCTGAGTTATTATTGGAGTAAGATGTGTGTTATCATTATAATCTAAATAAATCAGGCCACTCTTTCTTCAACTAAGAGCTAGAAGTATCATTGAGCATTTTCACTTTCTTTTATGGGTGATAAAACTGGCAATTTTTCCACCTTTGTCTAGTAAGTTAACGCTAATTGGAGTTGGATAATAGATATGGATTCTATTAAAATAGAATAAATAATAAATAATAAATAACGTGGAATATATGACACTAAATGGACTTCTTTTCTTGCTTTTATGTTTATCTGAGATCTATACTAAGCAGTAATGTTGACCTTGCTTAATTATTTTAAAATACTTATTCTTCTTACTCATAACTGCAGAGAAGAGTCATGTACATCTTCCTGACACCTTTATCCAGTCTGTCCTTGCCACTCCATCTGCATGAATTATTCTGCCTCCTCATCTCTAACTCAAGTAATACTCAGAAGCAATAATATGAAGCACTTTTCTGGATTCAGTTAGAAGGGATTTTAACCTGCATCGCTACACCATGTGCAGTTTACATGCGTCACAGAAACACCCTTTTTAGGTGAAGCCAGWAATTTATTGGTTTACAATTAATATTCTAACCAAATAGTTATTATTATTTCAGATATAACCATTACAGAAAAAGCAAGGAAGAACACAAAAGAAAATTACATTGGTAAATTCTCMAAATTCTGCAGTTAAAATTACTAGACACATCATACATACACACTCCTGCTATCTCTGCTGTTACACTAAACAATTACTGCTCCAATCATCTTCATGAAGAAGAGGAGGAGAACCAGCAGAGGAGAATATTGATGATGGGATTTCTTTTCTCCTCACTTCAGAACATGGAGMGTGTTCGACTGGTAATTTTTTATTTGTAGCTAATTTGTGCTACATTTTGCTCTTTTTTCACARTTCATAATTCAAGATCTTTCTTAAATATACTATGTATAGTCTGTTTTATGTGTGTTGAGTATTTGGGTTTTATTCTATTATCCTTAATGGTTTTACTGAGCTCCCAAGATTGCATTACTGTAATGAGCTATAACTGACCATTGCTGATTTGTTCAGAGCCTCTGGTATTTTGCTGCTCTTGTACCATCAAGGCATCTGCTGCCATCCTGTCCTCCTACTCCAATTCACTGCATTTTTATTCTAGGGTCACAGACTGCTCACAGTACTCAGAAGAACTGCTTGGTATTGCTACCTGTAATTTGCAGAAGGATGTCAAAATTACTATACCACTACACAAGTGCAAAATGCCAGCTAAAGCTAAACAAGTTATGTAATACTTACCTGCTTGCTAAACTATTGCTGGTTTAGCTAAACAAGCTAAAATAAAACTCTATATGGGGCAGAAGAGTCTAGACAACTAAACTTGGCATGCCACCATCCAGAACCTTTCCAAAGTAAATAAAAAGGCTGCAGTGTGTTACTAGCAATGGCAGCATCATATTTAATGGGCTATTCAACTACACCCCATCTCCATTTACAGAACCACATTGTGAATGAGTGCTTTAGATGGCTCAATCACCAGCAAAAACATAGACAAAAGCAGGTTTATTATTTAAGTGAAAGCATGACAAGGTTTGTTGGCAAGGCTCACTCTACTGTTTATAAGATTGTTAAAGCACATGGAAAAATTGGACTAAAATCAATCAATCTAAACCTAAAATCGGCCAAAAACTATCTGTGTGGAGTTTGAGAATGGAAAACATTAAGGATAGGAGAAGGTAAGGACAAAAAGGATAAAGAAGACCCTCTCACCGTGTCACAAGGTTCAGAATRGAGCCCCTTGCCAAACTGAGCCCTAGCTTTTCCAGTTTAGGCCTRAAGGTTTTAACACTTAAACTTAACCACACTTAATCAATARCCTAAATTAAACAGTTTAACAAAAGAGTCAATAGAATTTACTATAGGCATAACAGTAACTCATCTATAGGCCAAATCTACTTATGAATCTAAAGTACTTCAGAATTTTGGTCAGCAAACAATTAATTGGACATTTGCTRTGGGACAGTCACAGTTGCATGCACACAGACCTAAAGGAGTGTGTACAAGGTACACCTATGAAAAATTCCCCTTACATTCAGTGAAATGTTCATGTCACATGCCTTTGCATCCTTCCAATCAAGGAGTTGGGCTATCAGCCCGGGCTCTGCTGGCAGTTCTCCAAGTGCAGCAAACCTGAAAGTTCACTAGCTCTAAAAGGCCAATTTTCTGGTCACAACCCATTGCAGACCAGAGGAGCTCAAAGGGTCTCATTTAGGACTGCTGTTCATAGGGTCTCAAGAGAGTTGACTTTGATCACAGCAATTTTCCATCCTAACTGCAATTCAGGTCACTAACTTTCTTTGAAAGTTCAATAACARAACTATTATTCTACTTGGGTTATTATTCAGGCAAGAAAAGCATTTCCAAGGCTGTTATGGGAGCAGASAGTGTTTCTGACCAGCTGAAGAGGAGCTGAGCCCAGGTCCTGTTAGTCAAGGCTGAAGCACAGCAAACATTTCTGAGATCATAATGCAGATCACATGTGGTGTGGGGGATGCACCACTACACCACAGAATCACAGAATGGGTCAGGTTGGAAGGGACCTTAGGGGATCATCTGGTCCAACCTAGAGCACACTGCACAGGATTGTGTCCAGACAGCTCCTCAATATCTCCAGTGAGGGAGATCCCCAACCTCTGTGAACAATCTRTTCCAGTGCTCAATCACCCACAGAGTAAGCTTTTTCCTYGTATTCAGGTGGAACTTCGTGATCATCACTTTTTGCCTCTTGTCTCTTTCCCACTACTTGGCACCACCAAGAACAGCCTGGCTCCATCCTCTTTATACTCTCCCTTCAGATACTTGAACACACTGATGAGTTCCTCTGTTGTCTCTTGTCAAGGCTGAACAGGCCCAGCCACCTCAGCCTTTCCTCATAAAGGAGAACYGGATGCTACAGTCCCCTCCTCATCCTCGTCACCCTCTGGTGGACTCTCCTACATTACCCTGTGGTCTCAATTTCTTTTGCATCTTCTCAAAGCTATTCCAACTTTACTGCTTTCAAGCAGCTAATTAAAAATATTTCACAGACCAGTTACAGGTGATTTTTTACTAAACAAAGCCTAGAAAAAAACAGCCCATTCAACTTTTAAAGGTCATACTCAACTATGCTGCCAGGTCAGCAGAGGTATCTCAACTCCATTATCAAGATGCCAGCTGACTTTTGTCACCCACGCAGTGGAAACTGTACAGCTCCTCAGCTCTGGTGAGAGAGAACATCATCAGAATGCACAATCAGCRATGAAATAACAGTGGTCACTGGAGGTGGGAAGGAAAAAAAGATGTGTAAGGCAGTTGAGTAAGGGCTGAGCCTGTTGTGTATCAGGCCAATTCAGAGTATATAATTATGCCCTACATTGTAATGGATTGYTCCAGCCCTGTGCCACAAAGGTCAAACTACTTTTGAATGCAGAAGAAAGAGCTTTCCAGTGTACAGAACTGCAAATGGAGCACACACAATGAAGGGGAGTGGCAGGGAAGGGAGCAATGGTAGCAATCACCACACAGGGCAGGCGGTGAGCACCTTAAGACCTTTCACAACACCCATCCAGAGTCCCCTGTCTCTGTACCACACAGACACAACAGTAGCAGGGCATAAGGAGAAAGTACACTGTCAGAAGACTTTGTCTGCCATCAATAATAGCAAGAACACCTCTGAAACCTACCCAACTACCTCAGCTATGAGTCAACCAGAGACCTATTGATTCACTTATCTGCAAACCAACCTTGGAAACCCAGAATTTCCAGCCAGAGATGTCTTGCTGCCTCAGGTGAAGATGCCTGGCAGTGCTACCTACTGGCTTTATTACTATATTGGAGAAGTTTACTTGCTTCCCAGCTGCACACAGGTGCAGGAGCATTAGTGAGAGATTTCTGTATTGATACCTGCATTTACAGAGCACACAGTGCCCAGAACAAGCATCACCTTCCTCCTTCCCCTGAGACTTCCACAAGCACACAAGTGCACACCCACCTAGGACTCTGCACTTGGCCATGAAGCAACACAGCCCACCCTGTTACAAATGCAAAAAAAAAGCCTAGTCTGGGCTAACTTACCTTCACAGACAAGGTAGGGAGATAAACACCTGCCAACAGTGARCCACTCCAGAGTCACAAATGGTCACTCCACAGTCAGAGGCTTTCACTTAGTAGTCCAAAACTGGGGGCAAAGGAATCACAGCCAACTCCTCTACTCTCTGCTAGCCATCCTTCCCAAAATGGAAGCCCAAAAAGGTGACTGTTGGACAGGCTGCACTTTTAACATCATTCAGCCACTTTCTTTTCAAGCTTCACATTACTCTCGAGTCCCAGATGTTGGAGAGGGATAYGCTTGCAGAGCAGCCTTATAAAGATGAAATTAAAGATGAATTAAAGCAGCTAATGATTTTTCTAGAGGCATTGCAAATGGAAAGAGGAAAGGGGCGTTTCAAAGTGATTTTGTCATTTTCTGCATTAAGTTCAGTGAGATAACTCAAGATATCTAACAAAGAGGGTGACTAGGCATTATTTTCAGAATCCCAGCAATATTATTTACTTACTTTGTGCACATGGCAGTAGAAATTACAAAAAAARGCAAGGATGTTTTGGTAAAGAGTAGGCTGAAGCCACTGTGATGAAAACTGYAAAAAAAGACTGTTTGTGGACAATTGGTGATGTTGCAGTGAGTATGCAGGCTCAGGTCACACATAGGATTCTTGGTATTCTCTGCTTAAGGATTTCTTTTCAGATATTTCACCATGGGGCACCACCAGARCCAGTTACAAGTGTCCCGCTGGAAAAGAGAGCTTGATATACTCCCTCCTTGCCAAGTACCTGAACAGAATTCTATGTGTGATGGGAAAATAACAGTGTGCCCTGGCAGCCRGGGGGACCAACCAAGTCCTGAGGTGCATCAGGCACAGCACTGCCAGCCAGAAAAGGGAGGGGATTGTCCTGCTCTGCTCTGGGGCATGCTGAATACTGTGGGCAGCTTTGGGCACTGCAATATAAGAAAGACACTAAGCAATTAGAATGTCCACAGGAGGCCACTAAGATGGTGAAGGGCCTTGAGGAGAGGCCTGAGAAGCTGAGGTCACTTGGATTGTTCTGCCTGGAGGAAACTGAGGGGAGCCCTCGTTGTAGTTACAATTTTGTCACCAGTGGAAGAAGAGGGACTGAGACCAATCTCCTCACTGTCACAACCAGTGACAGGGCCTTAGGAAAAGGCCTGGAATTGTGTAATGGGATGTTTAGGTTGGATATCAGGGAATGGTTCTTCACCAAGAGGGKGTTTGAGCACTGGAACAGGSTCCCCAGGGAAGTGATCACAGCACCCAGCTGAACAGATTTCAAGATGCATTTGAGCAGTCCTCTCAAGAACACGGTGTGGCTCTTGGAACATCCTGTGCAGGGCCAGCAGTCATTGGACTCAATGATCCTGATGGGTGCCTCCCATCATCACTCAGCTGATCCTGTGATTCCATGACCTTTTAAGAGTCTGGTGGGAAAGTGTGGCTGCATCATGTACTTGACAATTCACACGYTAAATACAAGCATAAAAACTATGCCTAGTGAAGCAGCAGTGCACAGACATCTACAACCAAATTATGTAAGTATAAATTCTCTGAGAACAAGACTAGTTGATATAAATAGCAAATTAAAATGTTAATTCTAAATTRAAAGTAAAATATGATTCATAACAAAAGCAATAACAAAGGAAAGCAATGTGTGGGAAGAAAAAAAGACAGCACAGAGCAGAAAGAAAAAAGTCAGCACTTTTAAAAATATTCATTGCAATCCCTGAAAAGACACAGAACTCAAGTCTTCTGTCCCTGGTAAATGCTGTTTAGCACAATCTACTGTGTTTCTAAATGTCTCAATGGAACTGAAATGAAACCATAAATTTCTAATAAAAGCACTGGATATCACTTACCAGAGCCTTTGACTTAGAGCAGAGCAGCCTCCATGTTATTAGGTTTCCATGAGATTTCAGAATAGCAGCAGCTATTCCTTTGCACAGTGCACTAATGGCTGGTATCCTGCTGATTCACCATGCTGCTGAGGTGATAATGAAACATTTGCCAGCTAGAAAGTTACAAAGGCATGAACAATTAATACCAAAGAGAGTTATTACATATACATGGTTGGTTAGAGGGGGAAAAAAGGGAAGAAAGAATCAAAATGCTGGGAGACTGCTGGGCAAAGTGGTATAAATTCTGGAAGTTGGGAGATTTATTCCAAGCCATATTGCTTTCTCATCACACCATCTTGCTTATCAGCATCTGTTTTTAAGCATGACAGCTTAAAAAACTACATTGTAACAGAACATGACCCCCCCGTGCCCTTTTTTTACTTTGATCATTGATACAAATAGATTTCATCTTTTCTGCAGCAATCAATTATGGTTCACGTATCAGACTGTTCAGAACTCCACAATAACTTAAAATGTGTCATTTTGTCCAGTGATTTGCATCTTGATTGAAGATACAAATCACCATTTTATTACTTAAAAAAAATAAAACTCCTCCAATATCCAGCACTGAACCTCCAAATCTGCTGAAAATAAAACTTCTCAATTTTCAGTCAGATCTGATGAGTAAGGCGATAGCCCCAGGTGTGTTTCAAGCCACAAAGGGAAAAATAGAAGCTGGAAATGAAGAAATTCCACTTAGCAGATCTACACCTGTCACCAAACAAGTTACATCTTTTTAAGAAGAAGTCTATGAAGCAGTGGGGAGATGTTGCAAAATTATTTTAACTTCAGCACGRCAGTATATGATCCCTGTATTCATGGTTAACGTTGTTTTGTACCATGTGATTAGTACAAATATCATTTTGTACAGTGATTAGTACAAATATCAGAGAATAACGTGGCCTTGTGTTAACTCCCTACATCTCTGACTAGTAAGTCTTTTGCCAGCTAATGCTTCCTTATTTATTTATATTAGTGATTAATATGTATTAGCAGATATCTTAGTATTGAGAAAAAGAGTTTTGCGTCAGAACAAAGAATGGTAAGAGAAGTACATTAGGACCTGATCACATATTTAACATACTCTCAAGGAGACAAGATGCATCAGAAGACCCAGAACCACATCCAATAAGTCCATGGAAATGATTAGCAAATATGCWTATATCCAGGAAATGTGATAGATGTTAATTAGTTTGAGGAATATAACCTGCTCTCTTAAGTTACTGGGCATRCATGCTTTGAGGAGAACTCCCCATGCATTCAGCATTGCCAGTGAAGTAATGTTGACTTTCTAACCTAGACAATGGGTTGGAGAGTTTATTTCCTGTTTTTCATAGACACATGTAGATACTGGCTCAAATGCACAGGAAAAGGACAATACAGAACTTGGMCAAAGATGGCAATATTATATCACTTTTTTTTTTTATCTTTGTACATCCTTCATTTATGATTATTTGTCTAACCAAGTGTCTTTGCCCGACATTCACATTAACTCCCCTGCTTCTCCCTGTGACAACTCCCTTGTCACCAGCAAGGAGCTTCCACTGCTTTTCAGTCTCTTTGGAAAGGAGAATGTCATACCAGTTTTACAGCTTTTTAAACTACTTTGCTACACCTGAAGGGGCRTCACAGCTGAGAGAAACTGACAATACTGTTACCAGACTGACTTCAGCCGGGATTATCAGCTTGTCTCAATCAAGAAAGAGTTTAGGAAACCTGAGTCCAGCTCCCARCCTGGCAGATGTTGTAGCAGATTGCAGTAGACAACAGGAGAGTCCTGAACACTGCTAACTCAGGATAAATATGAGGTACTACTCTGCCACAGCAATATCCTTTTTTCCTGTCCCTCTATACAAAATTGCTCTTAGAAAGAAGCTAACATCACTCCTGCCTCTGCAAATGGACATTCTGAAAGAGCAATTTCCTGGGGGGAAAAAACTTGAGGGGGAAAATCCTTTAAGTACATTTTGAAACTAGACAAATCAAATTACTTCTCTTATAAGCCACATAGTTCAATGACCAAATCACTCAGTAAAAAGTTTGTGCCTCTAATTGGAATTCTTCATATGTTGTCATATCATTCGCTATTTCCGTACTCTTTTCCCTCAAAATTAAAGCAATTCCCAAAGGCTCTAAACCGGAAAAAAACAGCAGTACATGTAATCCACACAGAGGATGAGGGATCATGAATATTCTTACAATTAAGCCTGAGTCTTCTCCAGCACTCTGAGATATRTCAGTTCACAATCTGAAGGTATGTAGAAATCTTCCATCTAAATAAAATCCAGGGTTTTCTTGCATAACTTTCTCATATGTAGTCTCAGGGAATACCCCATAATTCACATCTGATTCAGACTACAGACTTGGCAACTCTCTACTGTGCAGGAGATAGCAAGTGCTCACATAAATAAGAACATAAACCTCAGGAATCATCAAGAATTCTCCTCTTTCTACCTAGTAAATCTCCTGGATCCAGCCTGCTAGAGTAAATCCTTGTTCCTACTCATCCAGGCTTGCAGTGACAGATTTCTCTATCGGTGGTCCAAACCCTCAAGGTAACAAAGTTGCAAATGTCTGACAGCTTTTGCACCTATATAAGAAAGTAGATCTTGCCCTTGAAAAGTTGTGGGGTTTTTTACCAATTAAGGTTTTCAGGCTGCTAGCCCAGATTATTGAATCCATTTAAAATTGTTATYTGCAATGTGATTCAACCCTGGCAGGATTATCTTCACTCCATGCCAGGGTCACACTGAGCACACAGATCTGCTTTAAAGCAAAGAGATCTTAAAAAAAAAAAAAAAAAAGCAGGATTATCTTCACTCCATGCCAGGGTCACACTGAGCACACAGATCTGC
>NW_026623238.1:4657734-4719649 GCF_030028575.1 Malurus melanocephalus
GGAGCATAACTTGGAGGCAGGAGCAGACACAACTGTCATGCCTGGGAGGCTGAGCTCTCCTATTGCTCAGATGCTCTCCTCCTGTCTGTGATAGAAAATTGAGCCCTGCAGAGAAGACAAAAACATCCCTTTGGAAGCAGCTATTACCACTTGATTATGCCAGGTCTCCAGCATTATTAGTACTTGCTGCCTGTGCTTGCCATTARCTCCCATCAAGTTTTAATAATGCTTTCTGAAGCAGAACTGGAAACATTTCTCACATCCAAATTAACACCTCATTATTTTCATTCTGGTGATGGTGGAATCAATATATAAATCTTTTTTTTTTCTTTTAACTTTCAATTTTAGAACAAATAAATGTGGTTTTATGAATCATGAATATGAGGTTGTTATTTTTCAAGTTTTTGATACCTCCTAAAAATGCGCATWTCTTTATTTTACAAGTGTTTTGCAGGAGTAATGGCAAGTTGCTTACCTTAAATTCCTTTCAACCTAATCCTAAATGTCAGTTTAACCACAGTTTGTCAGTGAATTAACTTGGGGTTAGGGAAGCTATTACACAGTAGATTCAGGGACACTACATAGCTGCTCCCAACTAACCTAGCTCCTGCACAGAATATTAAAAGTGCTTTTGTGCCAAACAGCTGCCATAGATCATCAGTAAAAGGGTTTTTATGATTCAAGCTTTTTCTACAAAATCTCTCTCCATTTCATCCTAAATTAGATCTATACAAGCGAGATGGTGTCTTTTGGAGATGAGGAGTATTTACATGGAGAGTACATGAAAAGATGAAGGTTACTCACTAAATTCAGATTACAAACTTTTAGACTTCTGGTGTTCAGCTAAATGAGTACAGTCCAGAGGAGTAGATGCTATACAACGTATTTGCTGTCTAGCTTATCATCCTGAAGCGTCCATGTGAAGATAATATCCCAGATGGCAAATAAAACATTGTTTTGTTCCCATCAGGAGCATGAGAAATAAGATTAGTCATTGCACTTTGTCTCACTTTAGGGACAAATTTGGGAGAAAACATTCTGAAATGAACGTTTTCTCTAAAGRAAAGGGTTTCAGCMGTCCCTTCCTGCTGATAYGAAATGAATTTTACAGGATGAACTTGAAACAGCCCCCAACAACCAGTTTACTTGACAAACAAGGTGCTTGCATGGCATGGGAAAAAATGAATTAATTGTTAGATATTGAATCATCAGAACTTTMCTCCACACATGTACCCCCACCCACAGCAGAACAAAATTGAAAAAAAAACAGTGCCAGGGGAAAAAAATCTGCTGACCATTAAGAACAAAATGGCAGACAAGCCTTTGTCTCAGGGAAGGAAGAAAAGTCCACACAGCATCTTGGGGAAAAAAAACCAGATGGGAACTTGGTGAGCCTCTCAAGTTGGTCTCCTGGCAGCAGACGAAGCTGGTGGATTTGGAGTCCTTTGTCAGTTCAGCTTTTCCTGAGGTCTGGGGTCAGGTGGGGTCACTCTGGTGTCTCCCCACAGGCTGCAGCGACCACTGCAGCTCCCAGGGACTGCCTGATCTTGGGCCAAAACCAAGAAAAAACAACAAAAGCTGCCAAAGAATTGTCACAGCAGTATAGAGAAAAGTAAAAAAAGAAATCTCTTGCCCCAACTAAGAAAAATCTAGCCAGATAAAGCAACCAAGTAACCCCACCACCCAGTACCTGAGCTTGCTGGGAGTGAGGCTTTGAACAGAACCCACCCAAGAGCTCCCAGGTTCCCTCCCCCAGACCCACCCTAAAGCTACAGGACCCATTTCTGGGCATAAAGTAGATGATCAGCAATAGAGCATCATCATAAAATCACACCAAGACCCAGTTGCATAGGCTGTATTAGATTCTTTGAAATTAATTCTTGATTTAAAAAGAAAAAAAAAATCTAAAAATATTTTATGCTATTTTACAGCTTCCTTGAAAAATTATTAATTTAGTATCAGAGCACATCTGCATCTAGAAAACTATCAGAATTGCAATCAAAACCAAGTTGATTGAAACAGTTTTTTTTAAGCAGTCTGATTCTTTAACAGTCCTTTATGGCACACTTGCTTGTTCTTTTTTTTTTTTAAGGTAGGAATCTTACACTTGGCCCATTGTTATAACAGTGCCTAGGAAACCTCTTCCCTCAGCTGGTCTAAAAAAACACATCAATACATTTTTCCAGATGGGAAGTTGGCAAGRATTTTCTGAGCTCCAGATTCAGTCCCTGGAAGTCAGCTACACATGCTAGGATTCAGGAGGTATCAGAATTAAARAAGTGCTGTACTTGAAGGGTAGATAGAAAATAAGGAAAACATTTACAAGTATTGAAAAGCAACCCAAAATAATCTCCCATTACTAATGAGCAGTTTACCTGGTGGTGCCCCTATTCTAACGCTGTTACACACTGTTTCTCATGAATTGCTGGCTTAAGCATTGACAAGGAATTGAGAACTTATACTTTCTTTTAGTGTACAGAAAGCCTAGCTCTTGACACTGCCCCAACCAGTACAGTCAGCCCAGCCAGACTGGTGACACCCTGCCCCAACCAGCATGCCAATAGCCTGCTCTGGCTGGCACTGGCAGCATAAACAGGATACTAACCCCATTATTCATTATTCACCCACATTCATCCTTCTCAGGTAGGATTCTCTCACATCACAGCACCACTAGTGGAGCCAGGGGATGACATGATTCCTATGCACATGAAAAAGTCATTTGCAGGATTGGCAGCTGGGACAAGAGACTCCAATACCAAGTGTCCCTGGAAGTTCACCAAAGCCACAGCATCACTAAGGATGCTGCGTTTGCTRTTGGGGACTGGGTGAGTTTCCATGTAGCTATGTCATATCTTATCTTTCCCACTGCCTCAATAAAACCTTGGTTTATAACATGTTGTCAAGCTCCATTATTTCCAATTCAAAAATGTATAGAAAGCCTAGTTCCTGACAAGGTGTATAAACTCACACAGATCATTGTATATRTAAAAAGAGATGATCATAAGTACATCTTCCAGAAAAAAAAAAAGAAAAAAAAACAAAACAAAAACAAACTTCATTTGTAGAACAGTTGAATTAACCAGCCATATTGACACTGTAGCACTGACATCTCAATATTAACATTATCAGCTTGAATGACTGAAAACAGAACACTTTGAAATTTTTACATTTTTTATTTAATACATATATGCTCCAGTTCTTTGAGGAAYGGGTCTTTGAAAACTTGTGGACCATTAAGGACAGCCCATGTCAATCGTCAGTCTCACCAGATGCAACGGTTGCATCCTATTCAGTTTTCCAGATGATGCATAGATGCATGATGCATGATGAACTGCAAAAGGGACTTTGTAAAACAAAATACTCAGAAGTTCTGTGCTTTCRAGTTATCACCAATAACTCTGCAATTCAGCAGCTGTGATATATATTGCTTAGTTGCAGGTTCTTACTCCAGTAAAGGATGGAAATAGTATCACATTTTTTAGTCTGAAATACCACATGAGTCACATTAACAGAGCAGCACAGAACTAATGCACAACCAGCTTTTTCTGCTGGSGGAAATTATGCACAAGATGGCCATGAAAGAAACAGGGAAACATTTATGTATGCTTTTATAAAATTGCAGTAACAGGGAAAAGCTGTGTTTTCTATCCGTAGGTATTAAAAACAACTCAAGGAACAGTTTGTGATACTTCAGAAACAACTTGTCATATCACCTCTTATCCATCCATGTAGTGCTATTGCACTTAATGTCWTTATACAGAAGTGCTCCCATGGACAGATCATGTGGACAAAGTGCCTTTCAGTATCCTTCAGAGATATGTATGTCCTTTGACAACCGGTTCTCCCTTTTACAATAATATGCTCTTCCTTTCTTCATCTTCTGGTCAGTTGAAGCAGGCAGTACTAAAACAGTTGGACTCCTTTTTCAAGCTGCAACTTTAGATATGAACCTCTAGCCTAGATTTCAAAGACTTTTGTATGCCTAAATAGTCAAGTATAGTGTTCTATGAGCTCTTTTCATAGCCATCTCCTGCACGTTTGGAAATGCCAGGCATTCCCCTAATCCTTCTTCATGCCCACCTTCCTTCTTTACCCTTTTCAGAAATAAGAATTTCTGTGGCTGATAATGCTAAAGAGCCCAAGACATCCTCTCTGCACACCAGAACAACATGAAAGGGCACAACAGCAGCAGAAAGTCTTTTAAAGAAAAGACATTTGTTTCTTTCCAGAAAGGTATGTCCAACAAAATCACAGAAAAGACAATTCTTTGCTAAAAATCTAGCCATGAAGCTCTCAGGAGCCAGAAGAAATTACATGGGGCATGACTCTGCAGTTGAAAAAACGCSTTAAGTGCCATCTGAAGTATTCCAACAGTGTCTACATCAGCAGCATAGTGAGCAATATTGACTCTTTTTAGGTGTCTCTTGTACAAATGACCACAGCTGGAGTTATATGCAGTACAATACCAGGCAATATCAGTTTTACACCCAGATCTTACACCCAGGGGTTAAATGGAAAACTCCTTTGTTCTAATTTGGCGTAACAAGAATTCCCAACCTTCAGCAGCACCTACTCTTCTTCATTAAGATTTCTACTGTTTACAAGGATGAATTTGGGAGTTTTTTGGCAAGGGAAATGTTGCCAATATGTGTTTTTATGAAAGCACCCCTTAGCTGTAATTTTCTAATTATACAGTTCTCTTCTGGCTGGCAATCATCTAAAGTGCTGTGTGGCTTTTCCTCCTTCTCTGGGACAATGTGTTCCAGAGCTGCACTAGTTGTCAAATGCAGTGTTATATTTGCCCAGGTTTTTTTTTACCCCTTCCATGTTTTCAGCTGTGTACCAGAATGTTCTCTTTGCTGATCTATCCCACACTCCTCTTTCTGCTCCTCTTTTTAACCTTGAACTGAAAATTCTTTGTATACCAATGTCAATTTAGCTTTCAAAAGGAGACCTGTATCCCCCTTGTACCCACTGTGGGTGYGTTATTCTCCTTGCCCACAGAGAAAGGAGGAACAGAGATGAAGTATCATGAACTAACTACAATTCTTACTTCCATCCCTCTGTACTGCTCATTGTGTGGAAATAAGGATATAGRGGAGCCAGGAAAGGAGGAGTGAAGTTGAGACTGGGAATAAGGAGGTAGAAGGGAAGTGTTTTAATTTTTGTCTTTATTTCTCTCCATCCAACTCAAATGGGCAGTAAATTATTTTTCCTGAAGATGAGTCAGTTTTGTGTGTGATAGTAATTTCTAAGTGATCCATCTCCGTGTCTATATCCTGACTCTTGAGGTTTCCATCTTATTTTGTCCCCCTGTCCTGTTGTGCTGTGGGAATGACAGTGGCTGGGTGGGTATCTTGCCATAGTCAACCCACCACAATGCTTGACCATGGAAAAGTGAATGATGATACAAAATGAAAGTTTCCAAAAGTGTCAATTTCATCGTGACAAAGGAAAAATCTTGCAACATGGCAGTATGTGGGTCATACTGGTCAAGGCCATATCCTCCTACCCAGCTTCTTTCCATTTAAAGCACCTCTTCTCTTTGGTACTTGGCAGCTCTGGAGGACTGCATATATTTGAAAATCACCCACGGGATAGCTAGTTTTAATCCATTGATGTTTCAGGCTTTTTTTGGTTCTGTTTTTTTTTCTAGGCCCTTTGTCATGGTCCTTTAAGAATGCTTTCTCTTTGCTTCCTTTTCTTCACTTGCTGCATGCCGCACTTGGCTTTTGTCGCTTCCTCTTCATCTTGCCCCAAATGTGTTAGTGCTTCCTATGTTTCTAAACTCCTTTAGGAATGAAACATTCCTGTCTAGTATCAGACAGAATGTGTAAAAACTTCAACAGCTAACATTAATCCATGTTCCCTCTGCAAGAATGAAGAGCTGGCTACACTACATTTAATTGGATAAAGTACATTTCATTAACCTTAAATCACAACAGCATCCCATCCTCAATACCCTATTAAAATTATCTTAGGAAAAAAAAATCCAATCACTTGTTAATGCYTTATGACTTAATCTGACTCACAGTGATGCAACCACTGAAACTGGGGTGCTGTGAATACCAGACACAGTAGACAACTGGATAGCTGCCAGCTCTTCACATTGTGCTAATCTCCTCTTCTGTGGTTTTTTTTTTTTTTTCCATAGCTTTCTGTTTCAAATTTTACAGCACTGAGCTTGCTTTAGGCAAGCTATCAGAAACAGATAACTTGGTGCATGTGCTSTCCTCACCAAGAAAATTCTGAACTACCCTCTCATTACAAGGAAAGAAGAGACTGCGTGGGTTTGTTYAGGATGAAACATTAGTAATTACAATCTGTCATTGTCTCACTATATGTTTATATTGTACTGTTAGCCTTTGGATGACACTGGATAACACTACAAAACACACAGTAATTTGTAAGTTTTCCTGAGCTAGCAACCGACTTCATCTTATGACAAAAAATTATCAGAACAGCTTTTATAGACTTAGCTTTTGAATTATTTCTTCTGCTTTAATATTGCAATGTTTTATATAAATAATTTTCAATTCTCATAACAGCCTTTAAAATGTAATTCTTAAGTGTAACCCTAAACAGCCTTTGCTATTAGTTTTATGAATGGCAACATTTGACTTCAGTAGAGGTGTTGCTTAAACACTGCCACAGAATCATTTCCTGGTTAATGTGTTTTCTATTATAAAAGCCTCTCATTTTCTAAAATTATGCCAAGAATTCTCAGCCTAGATTTTGAAGGATTTGGAATGTCTTGACCTGGGTCTAGGCTCTATACAAATTTAAAATCTACCAGTGTTTTGAGGAACTGACACACACTGGGCTGTCACTCTGCCGATGCCTCGTGTCTGATCAGCTGCTGAAATGAGCCTATGGGAAGGCATCTATCACRACACATTTCACCAGCATTATCAAAACCTGCATTTTCTCAAAGCTGGCACAACACCTGTTTAAAAGCAAAAGAAGCTGTATCATGGCTGTCACCATGCCAGCTCCTCCTCCTCTGGTATCTGATCCTGGAAGGGCCTCAGGCTGCATGGTGTCCTCACCATGTCTTTGCTCCCACCCCTTCTCAGATACTCTAATTCTGAAAAAAACAGGTGACAAAGGTACAATAATTAAGAAATGGATGGAAAGCAAATGCAATATTTCATGACTAACAARGGAAGACTCATGGGTATTGACTTGGCTGTAAAGGTCTTTTCATTAAAAAAAACTTATTCAAGAAATACTATTGATCATCAAGGTGGAGAAAAAGATAACTATACAAAAATGACTCTTCTCATTCAAACAACTCAAGCAGAAAAATTCTTAGAGTATTTGTTTATGAAAAAAATGTTATATATGCCTTATACCAAATGTTTGTCAGAATAGAACTGATTTGTGCTTTATAGAARAGGTGTTTTAATAGTTGAAACTGAATCTTTACAATAACACAACAATTTACAATAGAAAGGGCCATTGAGGCCATCCAATCAAACCTCCTATTCTCATCAGGGCTGACTTCAAGTTTTGGTCATGTTGCTCAGAGCCCTGTACTCTTAATTTTTGAAAATATCCAGAAGTGGAAATGCCACACTGATAGCATTCAACTGAAATTAAAAAACACCTTGTGAGGGAACAGTGACATTTTTAAAATCCCTAATTATACTCATCATTTCTCTAGACCAGTACTTCTCGAATATTTAGAAATACATGTTTAAGATGGACAACTAAACAAGGTACGATCAATTTTTTGCTTTCAAATACATAGAAAACTATGGAAAAATGAATATCCCTGGCACCCTGACTGGGTAGGAACATCAGTTGGGAWATGCTGCTTACTCATCTGTCTGGAAAAGGTGCATTAAGTCTTTACTAAGAGAATGCCCTATACAAGAGTCCTCCTCCTTACATTTATCCCCAAACTGATCTCCTTAAAGAGAACAGYGGGAGACAAAAAGTAAAATCAGAGAGCTGGCCAGGTCTTGCAAAAAATTCCTATAGAAGTGAATTGCCTTCAAGGCTTTTGGTCATCCTGCCCCGTTCAACAGTTATTGTCAAGCCTCTTATTAGTACAGCCTAAATTAATAGCACTTATTTCCAGCAAACATTTGTAAGAATAAAGTGTTTTCTGTAATTAGCACTTTTCTCTCAAACCTTTTTGTTAGCAGAGAACACCAAGTGCACAGACTTGAACATACACATTTCTACAAGAATCAATACARTAAGTCAATAGTTCTTATTTTCTGACATTGCAATCCAATTTCCCATTCCTAAAATTTTCCTTTGATRTTGAGTTTTCCTTTAATATTACCTATCAGATATTATTTCATTTTCACTGTCATACATGTAGCAAATATCTTAACTCCATCTGGTTTTAAACATTTTAATTACTACAATTTCAGATTGAACACAGTATATTTAAGAAATAAAATTGTTTCAGCTTTGCAYCTCCCATTAAACATTACACTGTGAATCCATTAAATACAATATACAGGTTATCACTAAGATTGCTTCCAGATGATGTCAAYATAATGGAACTGCAGTCTATCTTACTATTATTTTTTAGTTTACTACGGGGTTTCTTTTTACACCACCGCCAAATGGTTCATAGTTTCCCACAAAAATGTGAAGACCTGAAAATCCCATTGTTTTTCTCATAACTTCCTACTTCAGTCAGTATCATTCAGATATGTTCCACCAAATGTTTTTCTATTTATCTAWTTTTTTACACAGAAGCATTAATTAGAAGTCCTAAAGAAGTCCATTTTTTAATATCTATAACCAGACACTTTATTCATGCCTTTGGTGCTTGCAACTAACACAGATTTTCCCTATTAATAACAAAGGATTCTTCAAACCAGGAGTCATTAACAGCAGTGTTTTCCAGGAGGCTAATATTGCGAAATCAAAACCACTGTTCTGCAATTTACAAAACAAACATTTAACTATCACAGAAAAAAAACCCAAACAGAACTTTATATAATACAAGTTTCAGGTCCCATTTTTCAGATGCACTTTGTTCTAGGATTTTTTTTTTCCCCATAAATGCATATTGCTTATATTTGGGCACACACTCGGGCTGAACTTTTCTGCCTASCAGAACACTACCTGAACAGGGAGATGGCATACAGAAAGGTCAGGCTGTACTTCAGCACTAATCCCACTGACAATATATACATGAATTCAGCAAGACTTACAGGGTTTTCCATAATCTTCAAAGGCATCTCAATAAGCTGGAGGGGCACATGCCTATCCTCACAGTAAACCCTAATTCTTATTCCCTGTGTACAGCATGCTAACCCATGCTCTACCAACACTTTCCGTGTCCAGAAGACGTGAATTACTCCGTTCATTTTTAGGGCARTTTCTCTGTACACCATCATCATGAGTGTCTAAAGAATACAAGGAACTTGGATTCTTCTGAACACAAGCCAAACAGCACCTCTTTGTAGTAATCTGCTTTCACTTAATAGATGGCCAAAACCTAGTTTAGYCAAACACTTAAGCATAATATATTCAAAATCAGGAAAATAAAGGAGGATTAACTGCTTACCTAATACTATATCCATTCTTCTTGGAAAGAAAGTCAAGTCATTTTGTGAAACTAAATTTTATTCCAGGATACCACTATCCACCACATTATCACATAGTTTCTCCACTTCTGTACAGCTAGTTGAGGTGCCAGACCCAGCCTCAACAAAGACATCAGGAAGAGCCACTGCGGTCCACATTTTAAGTTGCACCAGAGAGCATGGCAGAATCCACAGCACTCAGAATTCTGAACTAATTTATCTATCCTCATCAATATCAAATTATTCTTAGGTTAATAAATGCACTTAGAAGGTAGCAGTGATCAAATACACTACAAAGAAATTGTTCTTAGTAAAAGCATGTCATTAGCTTAGGGCACTATTAGGTAAGCACAGTGAGTGATTAGTTTAGTGTGTATGGCATGGCTAGAAAGCTCAGTGTCACTTGGCTACTGCCCTCATAACCAGCGCTCCCATGTTYCAAATACAGACTTCCTTTTCATACTGGTAGCAGCAGCAGCTGTGGGACACAGCACAAATGGACCGAAGCAGATGCTGTTTCTCATGCACAGTGAAGCAGACTGTGCATGGAACACACACACTTGCAATAGGTGTTGGCTCATAGCAGACACTCAGAAAAAAAAGGGTAACTGTTTTCAGTGTTTCTACAGAGATGCTCAAAACAGTTTTTAAGTCTTACTGGTGGCATTTTTTGTTTTCCTAACCCTTAATGTAAAGGATTCCTGCCTGCATTTTTCCCTAAATAAGTAGGGTCCAGAAGCCTGCAGCATCTTTGTACCCACMGAGTATATTTAACAGTAGGGGCTAAAAGAGCAATTATTAACGCCAGCGGGAAGCATAAGCGCTGTTCCATACACTTAAAGAGGTGTGCTGGGCTTTTTATATGAGGATCTATAGCACAAACTTCTTCATCTGAATGTTGCTCAAAGCCTGTGTTGGGAATACAGCYCCAGTGCTCCTGAAACAGCGATGTCCTGACGAAAAGCAAAGTCAGAGCTCCACCTGCCGCTGCTTTTTGACAGGAGAAAGATCCTGGCTGCCAGTTCCTCATCTTCCACAGCGCCTGAAGTGCCCTTGGACTCACAGCCAGACAAGCTGATCGATAAGGGGTTTATTGCACGTGAATTTGTACACCAACACTCTTTAGACCTGTTTCCGGCATTCCCCAGGATTTGGTTAATGYTCTGCACTGAGCCTTTAACAACTTCAGTTCAAATGTCAATCACAGAAAATTTCTTCCAGCACTCAATATTCAAAAGGAAAGAGCTGCAAGCTATAGAGAGAATTTATTGGGAAAATATCACTATCTGATTGTCCTGTTCTTATATTCTTCCCTAGGAATCTGCTACTGGACACTGACAAACAGAAATTCTGTACCAGTTAGTTCATAAAAGTCCATTGTCCATAAAAGGAAGGCTTTCTTGCAACAACTTTGGCCTAATAATAGCACTAAAAACACCCCACCAAAGCTAGAGGTAAGCCCTCAAAAATGCTCTTGATATCTAAAAAAAAAAAAAAAGCACATTAGTAGTTAACAGATACTAAACCCAGTATTTTGATTTTTCCTTTATATGTTAAACAGATCAAATAAAATAAACTATGAAACACAGAGACAAGTATTTAATTCCMTCAATTTAAACAGAAACTGACTATATTAAATACCTCTCTGAATGTTTCTGTGGAAGGAAAGTCTCACAGATTCCTTCAACCTTCTGCCTTTGGCTTTCTTCCTCAGACTGCYTCCAGAAGCCTTTTTTTCCTCCAGTGACAATGAATTTCTGAGTTAATTAACTAAGGAWAACACACTTAACTGGAACAGTTAAGGTGAATCTACATTAGTGGTTTATTGAGCAGCATCATTTCTCCTAGGTATGGATGTGCTGAGTATCCGTGCTCGGAGTAACAAGGAGCACACTTTGGGCACACAGCCTGTGCACACACTGTGGTTTCTCTCCTGATCTAAGCAGAAAGCTTCACACTGAGATGCAATCCAGAGTTCCAGGGTTACTGGGGACACAAAGTACAGCCTTTAAAGCAAGAATTCAGCAACTCTAAAGTCCTCCTGCTATTTGCAAGCAACAGATTTGAAATATTTATATGTCTTGTCCTTCCTCTGTAGTTGAAGGACATCCAAAATGATCAGAAAAGTAACAGGAGACCAGTCACAAGCTTATGGACCTTCCAAAAAGAAAAAAAAAACCAAAAAACCAGAGCAGCCTCTTGGTGTGATCACCACTGCAAACTGCTAGCTRAAACAAAAAACATGTATGTGGTCTTTCTACTTCCAAAGAGGACAACTTTAACACAGTATTTAACCCATCAATGTAAGTGAACTCATACCACCATTACACCATTTTGTTCAGGAGAACAAAAAGAAGGGTAGCTAACAGAGGGTCACCACTCTGACACTGTCAGGACTTTATTACTCTGGTGAATTCAGTCACGGAAAGGACTAAAAATTTCATGGTGAGGTTGAATGATCTGACAGGAGTCTGCAAAGGAAAAAATCTCTGCCAGCATCTCTCACCTAGCAACAGCTAATGACACAGTGAAGCCATGCAGTAGTTTGACTGCAGGGGTAGGGGGCAAGGAAGGCAGAGCAGCTATTTTCATATGATCATACATTTATTCGTTTTCATTAGGACAACAATGAAACAGTTTTTCTCCTCATCCCTCTGTGAATGCGTGTTACCCATACTCATGTAAACGCAGCATCTGGCAACATGCCAGGAGAGTCTGTTTTGAAGCCACACACAAACAATGCTGTTAAGCAAGGTAAATTTAATTCCACTCCAGAGAAAACAGCAGTAACAAGGAAAGGATGCTACAATGTGCACTGCAAAAGAGTGAATGTTGCTATAGCTCATACAGCTGTGTGTGGGGTCAAGCACACAGAGAAGCAGTCCTATAATTGATAATGCATGCCCTAGAATAGATTTTTAGTGGTGCCCCAGGTGTTATCATATTTTGCCATTGTACTTCCTCTGCTGTCTGTTTCTTTCTCATTTTGTATTTTCCAGTATGCCACCAAAAGGCACCGCAGGGGATTTTTTTTTWAWTTTTTTTTTTTTAAAYAAATGGCTACTACTGCACTTTCTGGCAGTACTGTTTATGGTACAAGSAGGGCATGGAAGGACTGGACACAGAAAATAAAATGGGAGGATGGAGCTGGAGGAARGGATCTCCAGTTGTAGAATACTTTTCCAGGAAGGAGGTATAGGATATAGTTACTGGACAGATACACATTTCTTGTTGAATTCTCTTATTTCAATCTAAACTCCACAACCCTCAATTTGAAACTGATTACCTTTTGCACTGTACAGGTCTTCAATGTGCCCCATGAACAACCATGCCCATGACAGTGTTTCTTTGCCAACAGGAATTAAAAATTTTTTGATGTGTTTCACTGTCCAAATATCACACAATCCTGAAATTGGAAACATTAGGCCTGCAACTAAGAATTCAGGAGTTAGGTCTGCAATTCTTTCATCTGCAGCTCTAAACACTAGTCTTTGCCCAAAATGTCCTATGTGGTCTCCTTCTTGTATTCATCATTGACTTGGAATCTGTGCAACTTGACCTTTCTCATATGTTTTCCAGATATGCTGTGTGTTACCTTCCTGAWTTTTTTTTCTGATTTATCTCATACATTTCCTTTTCCAGTGCCTCAAAGCTTCTATCCACAGGAAAATTCCTTGTAGAGAGATGACATCTCAGCTTTTAGGGGAGCTGCAAATCTCTGTCCCTACCAGAGACACCTACAAAAATTAGAAATCCTCATAACTCAAAATCTCTGATGATTCCACAGAAATTTCTGGCACAGAAGTGTCATATAAAATCCATGTACAGAATAGTATCTAAAACCTCTGTCATAATCTTCCCAACAGAGGATTTGTCAGCACTGGTGTGCTATTACAGGAGACAACCTTGAATTAAAATMCATATATCACATGTTGAAGAATGGTATGAGAACAATTCAAAATATCATCACCACAGCAACACCCCCATTCAGTCAGGAATAGAGCTAGAGACACATCCCACCAATCATGAGGAAACATCACCGTGGAACAACTTATGAATCTGAAAAATCTCCTGCAAAAAAGCTGGAGGAGAATAAATGACTGCCTCTCAACTCTTCTGATACAAGATGTTGCAGTGGAGCTCCCACACCTATGTCAGAAAATTTCAACATGTGAATATTCTCAGGTCATATGCTTTCACAGATAGAAAGGAGCTGATAGGTGCTAATTCAATATTGTCACATGTTAAACGTATGTTTACATCTTTGCAATTATTGTTGTATTTGAATGTATATAATTTGTCCGTGTCAATTTCTATTTCAAAAAAATCAAATCTTAACTAAAGTGCTCAGATGGTATGAGCCATTTGGACAACTATGCCAACAGAATTATGGACTGCTGAGGAGATGGAATAGGCAAAACACGAAAATGCAATGACCATGGATAGCTTCAGGATCAAAACATGGATGTGCTGGCTTTCTAGCTCTTGGATGTCTCYTGCTGAATTATCACAGTTTTTCCATCTTTCATTCCTCATTCATTAGAGAAAGATGATAAGCAGGAAGCAGCCAGAGCCTCAAAGCACAAGATTTGTATCAAGTGTTCAGTCTCAGGGATGAAACAGCTGAGATGTCTCAGAACAATGAACAATGTTCAAAAAAMTGTCTGTTCCAGCTCCTGATCCTCCTCCTGTTTCTCCCTGCACCATGCAGCTCGTACTTCCCCTAAGAATGACAGGCAGGAATGGTTGAGATGTGCCTTAAGAGCATGCCCTGAAGCAAAAAAAAACAATGCTGATATCAAGTTCTGTAATCAGATCAAAAACAATCACGAAAGTTGCCACRAATCTGTACATCCCAGATACTTTTACTCCTTCTTGCCTTTTTYATTACAATAGCTGTATTGCAACTTAGGTGCACAGCATTATGTGTTGGGTGCAGTGCAGTCACACATCAGAGAAATGTAGGGGTGCTTAATTTCCATACCATCCCATGGAACGATACAAGATGGTATTTCTGAGATGAAAAACAATCAATGCAGCAATTCTGTGAGAAGAACACTTCAGAAGAAGACAAAGAGACAGTAAAGTGTGTAACTAAGAACAGGATCTGAGATTGTCAGGACTATTTTTTGCTTGCAACTATGCTTGGCCTCTTCTACCTTAACTGGACAAAGATCTCAACAGAAATTAAATCTGGTTGCTTTGCCAGAATACAGTAGGGCTTTGAAAGARTTCTGAGATCTTTGTTGGGATTAGTGGAATAATTTAACAGGCGGTCATGTTAGTAGGTAGAGAAGAAAAAACACATTTGCATTTCAGACTGTGTATACTGTCTGGGAATAGCAGAGGAAGAAAAATAAACCTGAAGATGCCTGAAGCTACTCTGCAATGAGGAAACAAAGCCCTGACAGAAAGTGGATGAAAGAGATAAAGTTAAGGGAATATGATTGTGAAAAAAACCACACAAAAGTATTTACTTAATTTCCAGACTAAAGCAATATTGTTTAGTGAACACTACTAAATAGTTGATTTTTCTCTTTTTAAATTATGGAATTATTGTATCAGAATAATTCAGGTTGGAAGGGACCTTAAAAAGCTATTTCAATCTCCTGCTCAAAGCTAGAATCACTATGAGGCCAGACCATGTTGCTCAGGGCTTTAYCCAAAAGTCCTGAAAATCTCAACAAAAGAGACATCCCGCGTCTTAGGATACCTTTTCCATTGTTTGATTGTCCTCATGAGGAAAAAGCTTTTCCTTAAAACCAGCCCAAACTTCTTGCTTCACTTTTGGTGCATTGAACCTCATTCTCACACCACACCACCAGGAGAGCCGGGCTCCATCTTCTTTACAAGCTCCTCATAAGCACTGTCAGGTTACTATAAGGTTTCCCCTGGAGACCTCTCCAGGCCAAACAAGCCCAGCTCCCTCAGCCCCTGTCCCAGGACAGTTGGTCCCAGTCCATATCCTGGAAAATCAAAAGTACAGAGCAATGTAGGTCAGATCTCTGAAGGTCATTCAATCAAACTCATTCTCAAAAGCAGGGGTAACCTCAAGCTTAGATGAAGTGGCATCCATCATCTAAAACCTGAAATGAACAAATTACATACATAAAACAATTCACAGTCAGTTTTAAATTCTATTTCTAAAGAAATCTTTGCAGCACTATGATTATTATTCTTATTTTCTAAGCACATCATAACCAATAAAAGCTGGTACTATGAAAAGATAAAGAGATGACAGCAGCTGCAAAAAATAATGGAAGCACTCAAAAATAATTGTTTTATAATGGCAAGGACAGGGAAAGTGAAGGATTTCAGTGAAACATKTATTAGAATGAGTACCAGACTCAGRTTTACTTCAGTTKCATAGAGAAGCARATGCAAATTTAAGACAGTTTTTGAGCATAACTATGAATGTAAGGAAAATCTTCAGACCAGATWAAAATGATGGCCTGGAAGTGACCACAGCAACAATGATCATCCAGACTCTTCTCCCAGGCTCAGCCTATTTTCATAGGGAAATGGTTCCTGCCTCCCGAAGCTCTGGAAAGGCTGTCCCAGTACAACACACAACTCCACAGGAGCAGGCTGTGACACAGGCAGGGGATGCAGAGATGAGCAGTCCCTATTCCACAGCAGAACCCAGCAGTGGGATCCTTGCAAAGCACAGACACTGGGCTGTTAATACCTGTCACTAACCCCTACAGGTGGTGTAAACCTTATATTTTTGCCTTGATGAAGTGAGGGGCTGCCCCATTCACTCACTTACAACCTTCTAACATCTTCTGGAGAATGGAAGTTGCATTTCTCTCAGCAGGATGCATGAAAGGCACTTCCAAATGGTTTTTAGTACTGCCAAGTATGAGCTGCTAGCAAACATGCATGTAGGGCTGTGACCAGGAACATAATTTAGCATTTAAGTTTGGGATTCCCTACAATTTGTAGGCTTTTACMAGACAGATTGTTTTTTCWGCAACATAAACTTAAGATAAATGTCTGTTTTTAGATCCTTTCCTATGTAAAGTAAATGAGTTTTTTCAGTTGTTAAAGGGGAAAAAAATCCTTTTACCATTTGGCTCTTTTTTTATCTTTCATCCAATCTGCTTGGATAATAYTGTAGTGCAGAAGGAAATTACATAYGAATCTGAATCTTGCMACAGAAAACTGAGAGTGAGTAACTTAAGTCACTTAAAATAACAAGATTAGAAACATTTCTATATCATTGTTGGTACTGTATAGTTATGGWTAGTAGAATATTTTAAAAATTAGGATCTAATTGTAGCATACTGGCTCTGCAAAGAAACTATAAAAAGAAAATACACAAGTTTTTCCCTATAAAAGAGTAATATATCTGTTCATTGCCTTTTAAGTATCTCTGCTCACATTTCATTCTGCACTAAAAATAAATGAAAGAGAACACAAAAGATCTGGCAATACTTACGTATCTGCTACCATCTGCTGACAAACAGCATTATTGACTTTATCTCAGTCAGTCTTAAAGAAGCAACTCTTATTTCCCTATAGGAAAGTTTCCATTGATGCTACAGTGGATGACAGTAAAAGTTACATTAATTTTTTAGTTCAGCATGTTGTAGCTATAGTAAGCCAATAATTTCCTATCAACTCAGCTAGTCTGCGTCACAGATCCATCGCTGACCAGCATAACCCACTCATACAGCAATGACTGCATCCTGCCTTTACTGAACCTCTTCAGCTATTGTAGATAGTTTCTGAAGTTAATTACTGAACAAATAAAAGACACTCATTCCTCATTTAGAAAAGATAATACCATTTATTACTAGTTGTAAGACTTTCCTAACAACAAGTCACAGAATGGGTCAGGTTGGAAGGGACCACAGTGGGTCATCTGGTCCAACCTCCTGCTCGAGCAAGGACATCCAAGGGCACATTGCACAGGATTGTGTCCAGACAGTTCTTGAATATCTCCAATGAGGGAGACTCCACAACMTCTCTGRGGAATCTGTTCCAGCGCTCAGTTATCCACATRGTARAGAAGTTCTTGCTCATGTTCAGGGGRAACTTCCTGTGCATCASTTCYGGCCTGTTGCCTCTTGTCCTACTCCTTGGCACATTTTTTTCCAGCAACATAAACTTAAGATAAATGTCTGATTTTAGATCCTTTCCTATGTAAACTAAATGAAGTTTTACAKTTGTTAAAAGGGAAAAAAAATYCYTTTWMYKRWTKGSYTYTTWTTTTTWTYTWTCWTYCARYSMAYKYRSWTRRWWMWKWYKKKYRKRMRGAARKWAATWRRWAKSWRWMTKRWKCRWRMRAAAGMWMSCWYYCAKWTASWKACWGACAKWSATYRWWYWYMYTCYCWSTCAKYYMTYYYWKYYWGWMYRRRSRGRGGGAGTTCCTTCAACCTTTTCTCRTAAGAGAGATATTCCARTTWCTTAATCATTTTTGTAGCCCTCCATGGGASCTGCTCCAGGTRCYCCASRTCTCTYTTKTCCTGAGGAGCCCAGAACTGGACACAGCACTCCAGATGTGGCCTCACCAGGGCTGCACAGAAAGGCAGCATCACCTCCTGTGACCTGCTGGCAATGCTCTTCCCAATGCAYCCCAGGACACCATCAGCCTTCCTGGCCACAAGGACACACTGCTGGCTCATGGACAGTTTGTTGTCCAGCAGGACACCCAGATCCTTCTCCAYGGAGCTGCTCCCCAGCAGATCAGTCTCCAGCCTATATTGCTGCATGGGGTTATTCCAGTCTTATATTCCAATGTACAAGGTGGGATCAAAACATCTTTTCCCCTCCGGTCTTGATTTAAAGAGAGTAATGGTAGTAGAAAAGATCACCTTTCTCTCACCTTATTTAATTTCACAACATTTCAAGTTAAAGCCTTGATTAACCTCCAGATATATTTTTGTTGAGAAAAAGACTAATAAAAACCTAAAGCAAATAAAACCAAAAATTTTAAAAATCCTGAGTTTCAGGTATCTCGTACTAAATTGCAGAAGTGTGACAGTGAAGGGAGCTCTGGTCGCAATGATGATCTGTATCTGGCTATATGGTAAACTAAATKAAGAGATTATCTAATATATACTTATACATGCACTTCAAAATATTTGGGGGAAAAGAAATTAAACCAAAGTTTCACATCTGATGTCAGAAAAATCAGTAACTTAACGAAAGAATGAGGCGGTATATACTAAAGTATTGCTTGATGGATAAATGTAATCCTTTAGATTAGATTTGGTTTAGTTGTTAGGAATCTGAATTTGAAATGCTCTTCAGGTGGTAAATCTTAAATCTTCCAAACCTAGATGCAATTAGCAAAAGGTTTAAATTAGAGGTTTAATCTGTGTCTTTCCATTGTAATGTTTCAGGTTTTTTTTAAACTTCCGAAGTTAAAAACTGTGTCCTTGAGCTGTGCTGCAGTGGCGAGAGGAGCGGACCCCGCTGCCACTCGAGGTGGGTGGGGGTCGCGGTGGGCACTCCTTCTCGGAGAGAAGCAGTGTTTTTCTTTCACTAAGTTCCTGCCTGGAGTGCTCAACGGCGTTTGCTTTGAACTCCCAGCTGGGTTCTTTTCTCCCTGCACTTCCATCGTTAAAGCCAACTCTGGGTGTTGCTGAGGAGACCGAAAGCCAATTCCAGCGCTGGGCCACCGACCCTGAGCGCCGAGTGCCGCGGGCCCGCTCAGACAGGCGGTGACACTGGCGGCATCCCAACGTCAAACGCTGAAAACGCGAACGGAGCTCTTTCCCCGCTCCGAAAACCCGGGGCTGTTTCTGTCAGCCACCCTCGGGAGAAGGAGGCAGCGGGGTCTGCGGAGCTACCTYAGCTCGTCCTCCAAAGCACAGAACCAACCGCGCTCCCTTCCCCTCGGGCCATGAGGGCCCCGCCGCCCCGTTCCCTCATCGCCCCGCAGGGGGAGCCGCGGCTCTCGCGAGAGCCGCCGCCGCCGCCATGGAGCCGCCGCTGCCGGGCCCGCCGGGGCTGTCGGCCGTGCTGGCGGTGAGGGGGAGCGGGGCGGCGAGGGAGCGGGGCTGTCCGGCGGGGAGGGGGGAGGCCCTGGCTGGGGGGCGCTCCTTGCCGAGCCTGGCGCGGGAGCGCTGCCGGGCGCGATCCGTGACCGACACCGGCCGCGTTCGGTCGCTGTGGCCGCCCGGCGACTCCGGCTCTCCCGCCGCTGGCTGACCCGCGTTCCCTCTGCCCGCAGAGCACGGACTGGTCCGAGCCCTGGCTGCTGGGGCTGGCGGCTTTCCACCTGCTCTGCTTGCTCCTGACGTGCGCGTCCCTGCAGCACCGGCGGGTGCAGGTGGGGCACTTCCTCTGCATGGGTGAGTGCGCGGGGCCGTGCGGGGCCGACACCTGAGCAGGGAGAACGCGTTCGTGTTTCTCTGCTAACAGTGCATGTGTCTGTCGATAGTTATCTGCGAGAGAAACTGCTGTGACTATCAATACGTACTTATGTTATTTCCAAGAAATGTGTGAAGAAGTGACTTAAAACTCTGGCCTTAGTGAGGATCTGGGATGAATAAGGTTTCTGCATGGTCATTTCCCTGGATGTCACAGCTTCCCAATAAAGTGCTCTACTGGAGAAGCAGGGAAGAAACCGACTCAGTTGCTTGCTACTCTGCCTTGTTCTAATACTGCAGTTCAATGAATATGGTCAGATTTAGTTTTGGAAGCAAGTTCACCATGTGCCCTGCTGACAGCCGTGATAATGGTACGAGGAAGAGCAAGGCTGGCTTGTACACTGCAGTTTCAACTTCTGTTATCTCAGGGTTTATCAGCCTGAGAATCCAATGAGCTTGCCTAGCCAAAGTAGTCATGACTAACTGGGRGAAGACCTGCTAGCTTTGGTTTGCGATCACACGGATTTGGATTAGATCATGTATTATTAGCAGTTTATTAAGAAATACTGAATCTAGTATTTTTCTTTTGTTTATAGTGGGCTTAGTGTACTGCGCTGAATATATCAATGAATTAGCAGCCATGAATTGGAGGTAAATGTTTTCACTTTCATTTTTGAATAAAACGATACAGTACAATATAGTTAATACTTAGTTTATAAGAAATAATAATAATAGCGTGCATTTTTTGTACTGCTCAAAATCTGTTTAYGTGCATGCTGCTAAACTAACTGATCGACGAGCTGAGAGAAAAGCAGAGTGCTGTGGTTAAGGCCAAAAGAATGTGAACTTAGAGGTTTTTTTTTTTGGGGGGGGGGGGGCGGTTTCTTTGATATTCACGTTTAATAGCTGAAGTTAAGAGCCTCTTCTCAAAAATACCACTGCTGCTTTATATACTTACTTGTAGGTATCAAAAGCATTAACATTTGTCTGTGTTGCTAAACCTGTATACCAGCATTAAACTGATAGATTATTTTGATAAACACTAAACCAGTCTTTCCCTGATATGACTGAAAGTTATGTGTTTAACACCACTTTATGCAGGCATCSAATTGTAAGTCTTTATGTTTCACCTCAGGCATACATGATGTAATTATAGCTTTGTTACATTTATTATTTTTGTTGTATTTTCTAGTACAAGTAAGCAAAATACCTAAAAAAGAAATTTCAAATTTTTCAGGGCAAGCATGATTTGTGATGCACTCTTGTCATGTTAGTAAGTTTTTGATAGTAAAACTGTGAAGAAGAGGAAGAGTGATGTTAATATTCATAACTGATGAAGTATCGACTGCCTCTTTTATCTGACTCAATACAGTAGAATGCTTGGTGATCCCAAGATACAGGACAATGTGTACAGTGTTTATGTTGAATAGTTGCTGGGAAAGTTGAATGTTTGAACTATACTGAATAAAGATTTGTCTCTCATTTTTATTGTATTTCTTTCAGGCTCTTTTCTAAATACCAGTACTTTGATTCAAGAGGAATGTTTATTTCGCTTGTATTTTCTGCGCCACTGCTGGTGAATACTGTTATAATTGTGGTACGTATGTGTTCATTCATATTGGTGCTTTCATTAAATGGATAAGTAAATGTATGTAGATTAGCTGAATTTAATAATTTACTTACTTTTCAGGTCACCTGGGTTTACAGAACTTTGAATGTAATGACTGAACTAAAGATGCTACAGCAGAGAAGGAAAGCAGAAAAAGAGAAAAAGAAGTGAAAGTGCCAAACACTATTTTTCTTTCTTCAGTTGTAATAATGCCTGTCCGAGTAATCCATCATTTTGTATGACTATGCAGAAACAAAAGTGTTTTGATTTCTGATGTCAAGAGGACTTTGTAACTCATGGCTGTGGACATCGAGGTGAAAGCAGATTTCTACAATACATTTGAATTGGCTATGAAATTAGGAAACCCAGTCTTAACAAGTCTCTGTGCCCGTAGTTTAAGATAGTTTTCCACCATGACCAAGGCTGTTATCATTGATTAGACACAATCTTCCAGTTTCCATTTGCCTGTGTATTTTTTAACTATATCTTTACTCTGTGCTTATTAGGTATCAATTCTTCTCTGCTGCTGCTTAAGCCAACTGAGCTGTGTTGTGAATTACAGTAAATGAAAGATTTTATTCAGAATACCTCAGGAATCCATGCTTCTGTGAAGCATTTCACTTCTTTATAAATCAGGTTTCATACTTCCGATGTGTACTGTGTGCCAGTGGCATTTTATAAATAAAACTATCCACTCACTGTATCTTAAATTATGTTAATTAGTATTTATTTTTAATCAGACTTTTTCCTTCTTTTTTTCTCATAAAAACACCCAGTTTGGTAAATTTCCCRGTTTGATTGTGTAAATAAATCAAAATTATCTCTGCAGTTATTCAATTTACACTTCATGTTTTTAAGGCTGCTAGATACATCTTTTTAAAACCAGATGAAAAATTGAGAGTTTTTTGTAGAACAGAAAGGAAGGGAAGAAAGTAATGTTTGTGCAATTTTGTTCCCTTTTTATGCTTTTTTAAAAAGAAATAACTGAAAATTAAAAATACTAATTTTTTAGTATTAGCGGTAAAAATGAAGGCTTCAGWTTTGCTTCAGGTAGTGTGTTTTTATTGAATTAAGGTCATTTGAGGAGGAGTTTGAACACAATGGAGACTGTTCACATTTAGTAAAAGTTGTGTCTGTGTGGAGATGTACAGCTCTGTCTAAAATAGGTGTCATTTAAGACCTCGAAAAGATGATCTACAACACTGGTATTAGACTAATGTGACAAACATTCGGGTACAGAATTGCAAAACACTAGTAAGTTTATAAGCTAAGGAAATATTTTTGAAACTAATTTTAATTACTTGAGTAGTCCTCACAAGAGTGGAGATATGGACTTAAGGAAGAGTGCAGATGCATATCATACAGTTTGCAAGTGTCCTAAATCGGGAGAAAGTGAAGCTCTTACTGGAAGGGCAGTGAAGTGTTGGTGTTGGATCCATTTCTTTACCTTTCTGTGCCTCTGGCATTCTTTTACCCAGTCATTGCTCCATCAAGAACTACAAACACTAGGCTATTTTATATTAGCAAAGTAAATAGATGCAGGTTTGTGTGTTGCCCCAGTCTGATCATTCTGCTGCTATTCTTGGCGCAGTGTTGGGTGGTGTCAACCGTATGGAGAAATCTCAAGTGCTCTAGTGAATAATGTGCCTTTTGGGAAGGTGTGAGGAGAATCTGTCTAGATGACTGCCAGGTGCACTATGGCAGCTGTCGCCAGGACCAAGGAACAGACCCTTTGGATTTTATGTAGATAAAATACTGTCCTCCCAGGCTGGTTTGTTAAAGTTCAGCCTTGCTCGTGCAATTGGAAGGGGAGAGGCGCAATTTTCACACATGGCCCTAAGCATGACCCCACAAATGTTGTGCTCCTGTCTTTCCCATTGATAACTGTTCTGGAACAATATCAGTGCACAATTGTTTTAGTGTCATGCACTTGAAGCTGTAACAATTCATATGGAGATACCACCTGTTGTCAGTAACCTTTGGCTCCACAGTGTGAAGTCTATGAATTTGATTCACAGTAAATGAGGTGGTTCACAGCAGCTAAGCAACGAGTCTCTTGCAATGGAAAACAATGTGCCTTATTTAGTGCATCCAAGGCAAACTTTCTCCAAATAGTTTGGTAGTTTGTCTTGGGTGTGAAAAAAAGATGACTAATACTTGGTTTAGAAAGCATGATGGCAGGGTTTTTTTTGTCTTCTAAAGGCATTGYTATGTGAAGGTATAAATAGCTCCAAATAAAAAGAAAAAAAAAATCATTTTTTTGAAGGATGCGCATCTTAAAATTGTGAGTTTGGGGGTTTAAAACCTTCCCTGGCTCCTGGAACTACAATAAGTAAATGTAACAGTTATATGAGACAACTTTGAATATTAACACAAAAATGCGGTTTCAATGCATCACAGAAACATGGGTTGAAAGGGACCTTGAAGATCATCTRCTTCTGATCTCCAGGCCTTGGTCAGGGATTCCACCCACTAGACTGGGTGGCTTAAGACCCAGTCCTACCTGGCCTTGAAAAYTTCCAGGGAGYAGCATCCACAGCTTCTCTGGGCAACCYCTTCCAGGGCCTCACCTTTYTCTGAGTGARGAATTTATTGCTAACTTTTAGTTAAAAGCCAATCTCTTGTCGTCCCATCACTGGATGCCTTTCTAGAAAGTCCCTCCCTCTTTGTAAGCACCCTTTCAGCCCTGAAAAGCTGCAATAAAGTATCCCTGGAGCCTTCTCCAGGCTGAACATCTCTGAAYGACACCCCTTCCTTCGTGTGACTTGCACCACTCAGCTTTGTGTCATTKCAAACTTGCTGAGGGTGCACTGGATCTCATGTCATTGATAAARATGTTAAAGAGCACCARKCCCAAGACAAGGGCCYTGAGGGGCACCACTTGTCTCTGGCCACCCCCTGCACATAAGCAATTCACTACAATCCTCTGCTTGTGTCCATCCAGCCAATTTCTTACCCACAGAACAGTGCACACTCCAAATCCATGTCTCTCCAGKGATGAGGACRTGTGGGGCTGTCGAAGGCCTTGCAGAAGTCTGTGTAGATGGCACCTATCAGTCTTCCCCCGTTGATCATTGCAGTCACTCCATCATAGAAGGCCACCAGGTAGGTCACACATAATTTGTCAATGAAGCTTTGTTGGCTGTCTTGGATGACCTTGTATTTCATGTGCATGTGTGTTTGTCAGAAAAATATTCCGATTTTCTACATTTCAKCAAGACTCAAACTTAYCTATGTTCTCCTCTAGTTAAACTTGCCTAAGAAACACTAAGAGCAAAGTTTGTTGGTTTGCTTTGGGTTTTTTGTTGGTTTTTTTTTTGTTTTTTTTTTTTTTTTTAAAGTACGTGTCTTAAACCGTAAGAGTAACCCTCAGTAAGTGAAGCGTGACTTTTTTAATCATAAATCTGGATTTATGAAGTGGTAGTGCAATAACATTAAGTATGGGCCAACTTGCTGATAAACAAAAATAATTAGATCATGAATTTAGAGACTGTTTTTTCCTGCTTAGAATTTGTATGTGTAAGTGAAGGAGAGCCAAATACTTAAGACTGATGAAATCCCTTTTAGTTGGGAAACCTGAATTTAGGTTGCTTGCAAAAGAGCCTGTTTGTTTCATTTTCGAGTGTGCATACAGCAAAGCTGGTAGCTGCTCAGCTGGATCCTTTGGAGAGTGAGATGAGACAGAGGTGATTTGTTGCTGGTCTGTGTATTTTGCAGGCAGTGGCTCAAATCCTCAGCCTGCCTTACTGTATCTTTCCATGACAGCACATGGTAGCAGCTTGCATGGAAAAATKTACAAGGGACAAAGTAATATTAACCTGGCAACTTCATCATAGTAGAAAGTAGTTCTGTTGCACTGTGAAATAAATAGAATCTATGAAAAGACAGATTATCAAAAATAAACTGGGAAACTTGGTTTAGTTTGAGGTTGGCCTTTGTTTCCTATGAAAATAACTGAGATGAGTATCCAGAAATGAGAATCTAAAGTGCTCCCGTTTTCTATATCCACTGAAATATGATATTCTTAGCATGGAATGTATTTTCACCTCTTTAGTCCAATGAATCTCATGATTCTAGACAAAATAGAACAGATGCAATAAGGGATTTTAAATGTTACTTCCTCAACAGTGTTTCCTTCCTTAGTAGGTACGTACATCTCCCATCTCCAATAAAAAWCCCCGCCCATCTCTGAAAAGCACAGAAGGACAGTAAACTGAGGTATTSTACATCCTTGAGTGTATTCTAAACAAAGAACTTTGAAGGAAAGCCTAGTATTTTTCAACAGCTAGATCTTGAAAGGAAGGATCTGCTTTAAAAAAGCTAAATTCATAGCTGTTGTGGCTGTGAATCCTAAATGGAGGAAGAGTTTACAAAGAATTGTTTTGTGGGTATTGAGAATCATAAGCTCAGATCTTGAACTCCATTTTTATAGGAACTGAGATTTTCAGGAAAAAGAGGCTTAGTAGTTTTTTGTGTGAATGAGACAAAAGAGTACAAATGTATCGTAGGAAATGTTCTATTTCTTCAAATACAGCTAATCATTTACTTTTATTGTAAGCTTGATTAAACCTTCTGGATGCAATCCTGTAGAATGTGCTCTAGAATAACCCTGTTTGAGCAAGGAGGTTGGACGAGGTGACTCGCTGTGGTCCCTTCCAGTGTGATCCATTGTATGATTCTGTAATTTTCAATTCAGGTGAGCACACCATTTTTATAATTAATGYATCAAAGTATGGCAGTTTTGTTTAGGGAACAAAAATACTGTTTATATTTCTCTAATGAAAATAGTTTTTAATATTTTTAATATATTTTATATATATTAATGTGTTTAAACTAAATACAAGTCCTGATGTTTCTCTGTCCGTTAGGGAAAGAGATCACTGCGAGTAACCAAACTCACCACTGGATGTCACTGTCTCACACGCAAAAGCTGACTCAAAGCCTTGCTTTTGAGACGGTTCTSTAGAGCTTTTCACCATAGCTTCATAAATTCTGCAGTGTTTTGGAATGACCAGAAAGCCTTGGACTGTAGCCTCTGAAAGCATAAACTGTTCCCTGAGCTCCAAGATACATCATGAGCCACTTTCAAGTGTTACACTCTTGCTTTTTACATTAAAAGGCAGCAGTGATGAAGTAGGTATATGTAGGATATATGCAGGAAATATATGTGTGTTCTAAAATTTCTTAATGCAGCAAGGGAATAAATGCCCTCCTCACTCATACCTCAATTTCATGAGAAGGATGCTACCTTCAACCAATTAGAAAGAAATATAACARTGAAAAATAATTACGTTATTGTGTGAGCAATATGCAGGAAAGTTTACTGAAGCAGCCTAGTTCAGGAACTGACCGAGTTTATGCATGTCCTCTACTTCTTTGTTACCCTTGCCTAATGCAGTGTTACCATGTCTGTCCCATGACAGCTGCCAGTCACTTACAGTCATGACTGAAGTTCTCAGAAATCATTTCAGGCTTTCTCTGCCACCTGGCAGGCAGTGCTTTGGAGTGTTCAGAGGCTTGAAGACTTCATTTGAGAAGGTCTATATGTAGTGTTCTCCAATCGATCTTCTCCTTTGTGTAGTGGTTTTGAGCCTGGTTTTATTTACCTCTGGAATATCATCCAAGTTCTATTTTCCACATACACCACTTGGAGAATATAGACTTACAGTTTGAATGGACTTTGTCCCACTTCCCATAAATTACATGCATTCACATTCATATAACAACTCTTGAAAGATTAGGCAACTATAATGCAACGTGCTCCAGAAATGCCAGCCTCATAAATCAAAACTGATGTGTTTTGAGGACCTCTGTTGTGTAATCTGTCTTCTTCTAACCAGTTCCTCCAAACTGTGGCCATACACACACCACTGTTTTTCTCTAATACCAGAACAGTGCTGYACTGAACAGAAAATATATCAGAGGATTCAAAAGGAAGGTCTCTATGTTTCCTATATTTRTGTTTATTTTTTCATATGAATTGTAGGAATTTTTCTCATATAGTTTTAGAGGCAGAGTGAAGCCAGGAAAGGAGCTGTGACTGGCAATATGTTACACTGCTACAAGCACTGATTTTAAGAGGTCCCACTGAAATCGTGGTACTGTTTTCTTTGGCACTGTCTAAAGTTAGAATCAGTTGAAACCAACAGRAGAGGATCAAATATGTTGCCTCTTTCATCTGAAAAATGTTGTAATAATTAACAAGGCATTCAGCAGAACTGATTGAAACAAGGCACATGCCTTAAAATGGACAAGTTCCAAGTGTCATTTATAATAGACTTGTTAATCCAGCCCTGAATCAAAGAAATGCAATCTTGTGTACCTTTGTTCCCTTCTGTTCCAGCAARAAGAGTTTGCATAGTGACCCAGGGGGAGGCAAAATGAGATTCAGTTCAAAGAGGCTTCTGGGGTAGGACCCTTCACTGAAATCACACTCATCTGTCAGTATTAGAATTGTGTAATAAACACACCTGAGTAGTTTCAATCAGTGGAGGAGGATGTTAATTTTTCATATAATTAGGACCAATACACCTTGATCTTAAAGAACACTAAGCTTGGAAGGGTTTTAATATGGTAGGATCTACAAGACATGAGCCATTTAGGTCTGTAAATGTAAGAGTAATGTCCCTGATAAAATACWCTTTACCTTGATTTAGGGATTAGTGAGAGTAATCAGCTTCCTACAGCCATCCTGGAAAGAATGTTATTTGAAAGGTCTGTACTCAAGCAGAAGCAGCACAAAAATCAGGAAACTGTTGTTCTAAACAAATAACATGGAAGCTTTTGGCTCTTTATTGCAAAATGTTGTCTAGCAGAATCTAAGGAACTGTAAGCTTTTTGGTTGTTCAAATACATTCCATCCACATCCATTCCAGCATTGTTCAAAAAGGGCTTAGAAGCAGATTTAATGGCTTTACTTAAAGGTGTTGTATTTGTACATTAATTGATAGTGAGAGTTTTGTAAGTAATTGCAGTCTGGTTTTTTAAATCTCAGAATCAACTCAAACAGTCCAACTTTATCTTTTTTGTTGTTTCAATATCCCTAAGTCCTTAATTAGATGATTAATTCTACAGTAATTACTAAAAAGTGGGATACATCCCTCTGATTAAAAAGAGCTAATTTACAAAAATGGCTTATGAGACTGATTTCTTTCCAGAAAATTCCTTTATTGATATTTACCATCAAAAATTCAAATAGATTAGTAAATAGTGTATGTTATACAAGTTTTCTGCTTCCTCCATGTTGTAGGAAAACCAAATATAGAATGCAAAATTAGCTGACTRGATTTACATGTGAGCAAACAATGACAAATATAATGGTGTGTGATTTCCATGTAATTCTCGTTGAAGTAGAAGTAAAAATATTCCAAAATGTTAAATAGAGGTCCTTTAGAAATGGATTTGCCAGTAACTTTGATACTTAACAAAAATAACTTCAAAAAGTACAGAACACATAGTTTATGTGAGCTGTGGTTCCCTAAACCATTAACTTGCATGAAGTTTATAAAAAGTTTGGCAAGTCTTAATTTGAATGAAACATACTGAAGATACTGATTTATACATTTATGTCAAAAGAAAAATCAAGTTCTTCTGCAAGCTCTGAAGAAACTCACAGATTGACAGATTATTCTGAATTGGAAGGGACCCACAACGATCATCAAGTCCACTGGAATTTTGTAGAATTATAAAATGTTTTGTTTGGAAGAGTCCTTGAAGATCACCTAATTCCAACTCCACTTTCAGGGGCAGGGATGCCACCCACTAGACCAGGTTACTCAGAGCACCATCCAGCCTGGCCTTGGACACTTCCAAGGGATGGGGCATCCACAGCTTCTCTGGAAAACCTGTTCCAGTGTCTTACCATCCTCAAAGTGAAGAATTTTTTCCTAAAGTCCCATGTAAACCTACTCTCTCTCAGTCTGAAGGCATTCTGCCTGGTCCTGTCACTACAGACCCTTGTTAAGAGTCTCTCTCCACGTCTCTTTTAGGTCCCTTTTAGGTACTGAAAGGTGCTCTGAGGTCTCCCAGAATCTTCTCTTCTCCAGCCTGACCAACCACAAGTCTCTCAACCTGTTTTCAATTTATGACTTTCAAGACTTCAATGTTAATAGAAATCATCCAAAAAGGCACAGTCTTGACACTTTTAAGTGGCATGAATACATTGGAGTCTTTCAGATTGTTTTTGTAGTACGAATTTCAAATCATGTCAATGTATTCATAAAGTGAAATTAAGTAAAATTAATGCACGTAAAGACAACTTGTTGTGCTTCTGTCATGGTCAAGAAATATGAATGCCAAGAAAGATAAAATTACAGAAAGAAAGGATATTATTATCACATTTTTTGGCTGACTGCTTCTTTAATTCTTGTGTATAATATATATCAGTATTGACAAATTCCTGCTATAGTTCAGAAATATCACCAAAAGCCTTTCAATTGAAAAATTGAGACCTTGTCCTCTCAAATAAAAGCAACTTTCTTCTAAAATTCTAGCTGAATCTTCACCCAAATGTTGAATGAAAATGCTGAAAGTATGCTAATTGCATTAAATTCAGTATTCTGTTATTATTATTATTATTGCTACTATTTATTTTACCTAGCAAATTATAGGTTAAAACATCAGAATATCATACTTGATTAAACAAAACTAAAACCTTCTGGCTTTCTTGTATGTATGCTCATTAGGTAAAGACATATTAATTCAAATCCARTTTGCAACAATCATTATCATTCAACATCATTAACTTTGATAATTATTGTAGAAGATGCCCTTTTAGAGTGATCACGTTATTTAAACTTAATCCAGTAACGTGATGTAACATAGCTGTATTAAATCATCAAAAAAAAGATCAAGTGGAAAATATACATAATTGTTTCAATTAAATACATAACTGGCAATATTATCTCTTGGCTAGAAAATGATCAGTTTGCTTTGTAACCCTTAGAGGGCTCCATTGCTATGTAGTACTGGAAAACAGACTAATTTTGTCATCTTAACGTATTCTGACATCTACTGTAATTTAATTTAGGCCTCATATTAGCTCTGTTTACATGGGTTTAACTGTGTACAGGACCTTCCAACTGGTTAAAAGGTCTGATGATGTAGATTTAGGACTGYGGGATGAAGGAGAATGCCTACAATGCTGTTATGTGCAGTTTTACTGGAATTAGTATCACAAATGTGAGATGATTCTCAGTTCCTAAATTTGAAAAACATGAGGCCTCATCAAAAGGTAAACAATTAATCATGACTTCATAATTTCTCATGATTTTCCAAATGCTTCACTGTACATTCAGAATGTCTGTGTGTAAATTACAGCTTTGCAGTAATTTTCTCTTTAATGGGTTGAGGCAGGGTGTTGCCTCCAAACAACAAATCTCTCATGSGGGAAGAAGCATAAGAGCATTTCCTTCTCTTCCTTCCAGGCGATTCAGGTGTGGCTCAGCTGCTTTCTAGAGGCACAAAATCGGCTAAGAGTGACAATAGCTCTAGAAAAGGGCTGGCACCACAAAAAAAGTAGGGTTCAATGAGAAAGAGAAGAAAGAGCATGGCTGTGGTAACAGTGAACTTCCATGGTAACCATGGATGTGATAACAGTGACCTTCCATCCATGTTTCAGCTGTCTAGAAGATGCTATTTTAAAGGCCAAATTGAGGGCTACCACAGTAATTGAGACATAAGAGACCTTGGAGGGCAATTGCAACTTCACAGACTGTTGCTGTAGGAGACCATGTGCACTGCAAATGGGAAGGGGTTTGAAATGCAACCCCTTTACAGAAACAAATCTGGCATGTATAGAAACAGATCTGGGGGAAATGAGGCATTGAAGTTAAACGAGATTTTGTTTGTTTAAAGTAATTTAAAAAAATCTAATATTTGGAAGGAAAAGTTAAGAAAACCAAACCAATAAGCAGAGGAAAAAATACATATGAACAAAAAGCAACATGATAAGGTGAAAGTTTTTGTGCAAGTGGTGGTTATAAGAGAGAAGCCTTCTGGGACAAGGAAAGGAGAAGATAGCTATCTGAAAGAAATTAGAAATGGGCAATGAAATAAAAATAAATGTTTCTTACAGCCTGCCAGCTTTCTCTGTAATATGGTATATTCCTTGCATAAAAATCTTCCACAAGAGCTTTTGTGAAAGGGACCAAAATTATATTGCACATGTAAGCTGGAAATTCTTCTAAACCCATCAAATCAGGAGAATAAAAACTGTTTTTTCAGAAATAGGAAGCAAACAATAAATACGTCAGTACTAAGGGTTAAAAGCCACTAAACTTCATATGCCACCTCCAGCAYTCTGCTGAAGAGGGAGATTGACCACAGGACAACTCCTTGTTCCTCTGCTCTCTGGATTAGCGCGTGCTTTGCAGGTCAAAATGCTTCCCTCAGCTCAGTTCATCTGAGCATGAAGAAATGAGCCATGACCATTTTAGCACACAAATCYGTCACCCTTGGCTTTGCCAGGATCAATACCTCACTGTGCATTTTCAYGTTCACCTGATTTGAGCTCACCAAAGTAAAACCTCTGCCAGCAAGGTCTCTTCCTTGACTGCCTTTTCCTKGCCATGGGAATGGGAAGTCCTCTCTTGCTCCACCAAAAGGCCCTGATGGGTTTCTTTCAAGAAGCCATGCCCTAATCAGTGCAGGATGCAGTATCAGAACACAACTTCAAAAGGTCTCTGGCTGACCTTGTATCCTGGAGAATGCTAAATGATCTCCCTGCAGAARAAGGGGAAACTGCCCGCCTTGCTAATTTTCTCTCACAGTCTTAGTGATAATGGAATCTATTAAAAAATGTATTTTTATGAATATTAATCTTTAGTCTTGAAGGAGTTCATTTTCCAAGAGAAGAGAAAAAGAAAATAGACATCCTGGCAAGAATGGGATGTTAAGGACACGAGAACAAAATTGTGTGCCATCTTAATTGAAAGTATTTTTCTAATACTCATAAAACTCCAATGTAAATATGAAAATAAGGTTTTAAAAGTTAAATGAATTACTCTAGTGCTAGTAGGGATAGAATAGTTTAAGGTGAAAAAAATATGTATGGGATATATTAAAGTTCCAGCAAATTTAAAAGAAATAGGCAGGAAGGAAGGGAAATTATTGCATGAATCATACTCCCTTGGGTAACAGTGTCAGCAGACTTGAAATCATCATGTTGCATAGGACAAACAGATGAGCAAATTGATGAGTAACTGACAAAAACTTTTTTTTTTCTGAACACTGAACTGGCAAACAGCTCTTTTTATATAATAAAGATGTGAGGTAATCACTAACATCTCTCTGAAAGTCAGAGTTATAAAGAAGGATATAAAGGAGCAGATGCTGTGTTATGATAATGCCCTAACAAATGGCTGCAGTAGCAGCTATGCTACTGCAAAATGCCTCTTCACAGACTGATTTAAGCATAGGGGACAGACTTTGCCCTTCCTACTTGAAAGCAGGTATTTTTGGCATGGTTTAGCCCATTAGGCTTGTTTCAGTTYTACATACCCTGTGGCTCAAGTTTCTTAACCACAAGGGTTTGAATTTAAGTTGATCTCTTGGTGGGCTCAGACTSGTTCCTCTGTTGGGCAGTTTGAGAGCCAGCACCAAAGCAGTTTGGATAATTGAGGAGTGCAGACAGGCCTTAGGCTGACTGTATAGACCAGTATTTTTTAAAACTCTTTGAAATTTTCTTTTGTTAGTGTCTGTCTCAGCATGATCTCCCAAGTTAATTTTTCTTAGTTCTTTCTTGGTTAGGCAGGGAGGCAATGGATCCRATGTATTTGACTCAGCAAGTTTGTAATGATTGCCTCCTCCTTAAAGTGATGCCAGCAATTCCCTTCCTGAGGCAGCTCTCAGTTAACCCTGGAAAGTCTCTGCACAGAAGTAGCAGTAAGTTATTAGAACAGTATTAAAGTACCAATGTGAAAAAATAACCATACACAGAAATAATTTGCCAAAGCCATTAGCACAGAGATATCTACAGGGAACAAGATGGACACTGAGGAAATACAGAAGAAAGTAGACACCAGAGGGGAGCCAGTGGGAATACTCCCTTTTTTAACTCTTACTCTTCTGAACACTTTATATTTTCCTCTCAAATGAGATTTATAGCTTGAAAATACTGACAATTTCTGCTCTACAGCAAGATGTCAAGACATCTCATGTCTCTTAAACATTGCACATTATGCAATGTATGAACTTTTGTCATGATTTCCCAGACTGTAGTGTAGGAATAAAAGATAAGAGGTTCCCAACAAGTATGTGAGAGCAGTTGTAGCTTCTCTGCATTTGATAGTATGCTCTTAGTGGTCAAGATGGAAATACAAATGGTAAACTATGAAGAAAATAGAAAATTAATCTAATCTAATCTAATCTATGTGGCCAATATTTCAAATGGAAGAAGAAAAAGACATATAAATAATTGAGATTAAAATTACACATCTTGGCTACAGAGGAGGACCACAAAAATTATTGAGAGTGGAGCACCTCTGTAACAACCCTGCCCACTCAGCCATTTTGGGGGAAGACCATTTGATATACTCTGGGCAGTTCACAGGGGGAACAACAAAAATTCTCAGGAGCTTCAATAACAAATGAGTTATTAACCCATGGAAGGTTAATATCTTTTTCCCCTTTAGCCCTCTCTGAGGGTGCTTTGACTTGCTCACAGAGGAAACCTTTCAAGAGGTCAGAAAACATTTCAACAGGTMTGATGTGCTTGGGTCATATTGAGAGGAGAAAAATGATAGCAGTGAGAAGCAGTAGAGATCAGGTGTACCCTGRGTTGCCATGATCTTCTGTCAGAGATTTCAGCTTCAATCAAAAATCAGTTCTCCTTTGTCTGGCACTCAGGCTGTTATCCCCGTAGGAAAAGCTCCTTGCAGCTCCTCACAGAGTAATTCTGTGCAGGGAACCCAAATTCATCGTTGTAATTTACTCTGGGCAGCAGGAGAAATTCTCAGGAGGTTCAATAAGGAGTAGGGACTGTGATTGTGAGGAATTTGGATGAAAAAGAASCATTCTTTATTTATGTAGATTCCTATGCAGTTTTTAAGGGGTGCTGAATGGCTTCCTTTTTGGGCATAGACTAAGACCTCACCCTCAGTTTATCCTTGTTTGAGCTTTCTGGAGGTGCTCTCACAGCAGGGAACTCCACCTTCTTCCAGGGCCGACAGTTCTGGGTCTGCCTGCTGGCTCCAAGAAAACTGAAGATGGAGGAGAGGACTCTCTCATTGAAGCAAAGGAAGAAATCAAGTAAGCTCACATTCTGCTTTCCCCTCTTGATTTTCAGTTCATCTCAGGATTTTATGTCCTGCCCCGCTACTTTTCAGGCAGGAGTGATTATCTCTGTCCCATACTAGAGTTTAGGGTTATCTACTTAATTTATAAATAAATTAGAAACCTGCTATACACAATGGAGTGGACACCACCTTGTCTATACAATACTGTCATTATTCAACATTAGAATTTTGCTTGTCTTTTCAATGTGTAGGTTATGTTCCTTAATGTTTCAGAAGAATGAAAATAATTGATTTCTAAAGACAGGATATGATATTCTAGTACTAAGCGCTAATAGGAAGGAATAATTAATAAAATAAAGGCTCTGCAGGTCCAGGCCACATTCATTCCAGTGCTGTGTCTATGACAATAATAGTTACTTTGTGAAGCTTGTAAGAACAAAAAGATCATATGTCCCAGCATCCCACCCCACAACACCTGGTGAGTTTTGCTGTGGGACATCCTGGTAAAACCACAGCTGTTAAATAGCCTTAGATGTACTTTTTTTTCCTCATACAAACATCATCATTTCAATGAATGCTTAAGGGAAAATTCAGCAGCAAATTCTTCTTGGGGCTAATCTTTGATGATATTCACTCACCTCTTGTGAGATGCAGAAAAACCACAGTCCACATTTTCCTTTCAGAAGATGAACTGAACCCGATGGGTATTTATAGCCTAAGCCAACCTGCTGAAAGGCATGGGATCAAGTCCAAACTTAATGAGCTGKTTTTTTAACTCATTAAAAGTTTTAGTAGCAATAATGTTAATTTTGTTGAAGTACTTCAGCATTTTTGAAGCTTTTAATGGTCCCAGGTCAACTCTGAAAGCAAAGTACATAATTTGATTTTGGTACCACATTCCAAATAACTGGGCTATCTGGTCCCTGTTTAAAATGATAGGTGGATGCCAGTCTGATYTGCTACTTTAAAGCCTGACAAATTCAATGTGAGTGACTAATGTGTCTACTTTATTGTCCTCCTAAGTGGGGATGAATGGGGTTTGATGGTTTTTTTGAGGGAGTGTTGATACATGATTAAAGTGTTGATTWGAGTATGTTGATAAATGATTGGAATTGATATTTGGGGATTTTGGTTTGGGTTGAGTTGAATTGTTTTTTAAGAATAAGCTCTTTTCAGTAACTTTTTTGTTGGTAAAGGTTTTTCAAGTCTAAGCTGAAACTTTTGATCGTAAGGATCAGACAGAAAGAGATGGAGGGAACCTCCTGATACCTCAMAGCTCAAGGACTGGGACCCTCATTTAGAAAGTTATGTAATGAGAGTCACAGTCCTGGCCTGGATCAGACATGAGTTTGAGACTCACCACAGTGGARTGTACTTACCAGCAGCCTCTGAGATCTTCCTGCGCAGATTTTATTTGGAWTACTGAAGAAACAGAAAGAGAAATCACTGGAAATTATGCTTAGAAATTAACATTAGTTTAAATGTTCATCATATGTGGCTAAAACTAAGAACTCTTTGAAACAAGACGTCAGAAGATACAGTAGCAGCAATTTAAAGCTATGTTATTTTTTCAAAAGATTGCTGTGCAATTTTAAGGAAAAAACACTGTGCTGCAAAATGCTTCGGTATTTGCATAAATTTTAAAAATAATCTTCTTTCTTTCCTGATTATAATTATGCATGGGAAATTGCAAGGTGATGAATGTTAATACATACAGTAAAAATAACTACATGCATATGGCAAAGCAGGACTGTTGCTAATCTTTTTGTAACACTTAAATGATCATTATTCTTGCATTTGTTGATAGGTTTTTCCTGCTTGACTGTTGAAAACATTTTAGTACTTTATGGTGTCTTTTCTCCAGGCTTACAGAATATTGTTTTCTTATTGCAAGWGGGAAAATTTACATTAAACTTCATATATAGTAACTGACATTTATAGTGCATGTGGGATTGATTAGTTTAACACATGAGAAACCTGGAGCCTTAAAATATACAGAATATCATCATTTTCCAACATAKTATTTACTCTGTGCTGTTAAATGCTCTGCTGTTGGTTGGTTTCAATATTCKTGATACCTCAATTTTTTGCTGTGAGAATGTAAATTAAGTCTTGATGCACGGGTGTTACTGAATTCCCATCAATGTTGCATGTATTTCTGTGTTATTGTTTCACTTGCCTCAGCCCCACTGTGAAATTTTGCTTGAAGCTCTGGCCAAGACACTGACAGTAAAGGTATTAGGAAAAATGAATGAATTTTTAAGGTTTGTAATTTTGGTCTGAATAGGTATATTGCAGTTATTACAAATTCTGAGCTGCTTTTCACAACCAAAATTATGTCTGAAATTAGCCAGATTTTTTTTTTCTGGGAAATAAAAAGGAAGGTTGGATTGAGATTTTGTGCAATATTTTGACTCTTATAATTGCACAGGTTTTGTTTTTTGGGTTTTTTTTTTTCCAAAAACATGAAAACAAAGCTGTATAGTATACATCGAAAAATTTAAAATCAACATTGAGAGTACTTCGTTTTCTATGTGAGAACTTCTACTGGCATTACCTTAAATGTTCTCATTTCCTTTAACTATAAAAGGTAGAGCAGCTCAACTCACCACTGGTAGGTCAAAGTTATGCCTAAAATTCTCATGCAGTTTGAGGGCAAAACCTGAGAGAGACTTTAGCTGTGATCCTCAGGAAGGGCATTKCTTAAGCAGTAAAGGGAGCACCAGCCTCAGTAAAGCGTGAGATTTCCCCCATTTGTTCTCTGACTACGTGCATCTCCCTTGTGTGTTTGTGTGTGTCCCAGCCTCATTCCATCCCCAAAATTCTGGCAATAAAATTCACGTTCTGGTAGCCTTCACCTTAACAACAATCTCTAGCAATAATCAGTTCTCTTTGTTTTTTGAAAATTGAAAGGAATCAGATAACAAAATTATAGACAAGAAGTTAACTAAAGTTTCACATTTTCCTGTTAGAAACACAAGTGTTTGAAATGTGGTGACAGAGAAGGTCACAGCCACGCTATTAAATACAGCACCCTCAAAGGCAGGGTGAGAAATACACTGCTGGAGGATGTCCTCTGATTGGAGGAGTTGTCTTCAGGTGCTATCAGACACTGCTCTTGCTCTTCCCTGCACACCCACAGTGTATGAATTCCTGTGGGCAGCAAGTGCKGGAAGACTCCAAGTAGAAAAGGGGTGCTGTATCTCACCACAGGCAATATGCTGTTAATCCTTGCTTAAGAGAGATGTGAAAATGACTGCTGGGYTGCCTGAATAATACTTCTGTATAATTGGCTGTTCTTTATTTGCCACAAATTTTATTAAATCCTAAAGCTTTACTCTTGTGCATGATTTTCCTTTACTGACTTTGAAAATATCTCAGAAAGATGAAAAGTGTAACCTTTTATAGTATTGGCAACCTCTTATGCAGAAAAACAACTCATACAAAGTTTAGGSATGTCTSTCTGTGGGSRGAGAGACAGAGATATGAAAAGATGYTTTTTTTAGTGAGCAGATAGCTGCTGCTCCCTACCTGCAGGTGACCACTGGCATGGGAAGCAAAGGGTCACTTACTCTTTTCCTGAGAGTATGAATTAATATAAATTAGTATGAATAAATCTATCTTGGAGCAAGAAAACAACTACCATGTAGGTAAATTAATTCTAAGTCACTGAAAAAATACATTACACAGATGTTAGACGTGGCCACAAAAAACTTAATCTGAATTATTTTTCTGATTAGTCATTGGTGGTACAACTGTAAATGTAAAAATCCATGATTAATTAAGTATATATCTCTCATATTTGACATCTTYATATTTAATATGTAACTGTTAAAGTTTAATAATCAATTAAAATATGGAATTTAGATCTTGACTTCTGTTTAAGAATCAAAAGGGTTAACAATGTTTAATAGTTCTTCATTTAATTTAATTTTATTTGCACACTTATTGGAGAACCACTTTGCCATACTAAATTTCATTGCATGGGGAAATCTTCATTACGAAATGGTGTCATAAATACCTCATTTATATTCAGAAATTTGCAATTTTGCCTTTCTGCCAAAATCAGCTTTAGGTGTAAAATAAAACCAGACTCCTTGTACTCCAGGGTAACCTCACTCCATTACCATTGTTAGGCAGTCTAAACACTGTTTCCCCTCTAATACCATGAAAACCTTTACAAAATATTGTTTCCTTTTCATGCAACCTTTTGGCTGTAATGTCTCAACATTTTCTAAGAAATTTTAAAATTAATCACCTAACAACAAAAATGCATTTGAGCTAGTGCAACTATCTGGGAACGACTATGATATGGGGAAAAAAAAAATCCACAAGTTTTGTATTTCTGTTCTCTCCTGTTGTTTTGCTAGATTTTTTTTTAACTTAAAAAAAAGGTAATTCTTCCAGTATTTTGTGAAGTATGTCTTCTATTTTTGATCTTCAGAGAGGTTTAATCTCTACTGTGTATCATTGTCAGTTTCATATAAATGCATCCATTTTTGTAACTTCAACATGCCATAATCTTTTAGAGACAGATGCAGGAAAAGCAAGATGAACAGTATTGCATGATACTGCATATCACTAATGTACCTTTAACCTTTTTATTCCAGGGCATTATTCAAATAAGTCTATGCCACGTTTACGAAACCTTTGTCTTGTAAGATATTTTGTTTAAATTATTTAAGGCAACACTTTAATTCTGGCAGTATAATGTTTCTTTTTTTTTTTTTTTAATTAGTGCATCCCACCTAAAAAGATGTAAATTGAGTAAAAATGGGTAAAATTGTTATTGATCAGCTCTGTATTTGATTTTCCTGAATTTGCAATCAAATATTTCTAAAATTGCTAAACTTAAAGGGGAAATAAGAAGTTAGATAGTTGCTTAAAAATAACAAATGGGCCCTTCTAGAATGTAGCACTGGGTGAATAGTAAACTTACATATTTGTGAATTATTCATAAATGGATATTACCAATAGGATAAAATAAGTTTATAGCAGATTCTGATTTGACATTATTAGTACTGAGCCAGTGTTCTGGTCTGGGTAGCCTGCAGGTTCACACAGAAGAGATATCTGGACAGCAGCTGTTTTATTACCAGCAAAGGTGAAAAATTAAGTGAAGTTTTAAAACACAAATGTTGGAAAACAAAAGTGAGCTTTTCCCTCACTTCTGTTTTTTTTCTAATGAAGTCTGATATTTTTGAAGTTTATTGGTAATACCTCTTTCTAATTATAACATGCCATTTTTTTTCATTTACAGTGTCTAATTTATTTTGTAATGTTTCCTATCTGTGTAATCTCACCTGTTAGCTTCTGATAGTATGGAATAAAAATTCTAAATTTCTCACTATTTCACCGTCAAACATTTTCTGCTCTTTTAGAAATCTTATACTCTTGACCTCTTATACTCTACTACTATTGCACTGGGCACGCTGTTATTTCTGTTATGTACAGAGCAGTCTTACTGGAGGAATACAAAGATGCTGGAATCTGAAATTCATAATGGTCCTGTAAGGAAACAAAAATTYACTGCTAAGCTGGCTGAAGAGAGTGAAGGAAAAAAATCTTGTTGTTCTCTCTGTGTTGGTTTTTCTTTTTACTTAATTAATCCATGTCTCTTCTTGATCAGTTCTATTTTATTTTTGAGGGTTAATTGTCGTGTCATATTTTGTTGATTTCAACATCCGGACTTCAGCTTACTGCATTTACTAGAGCTCCAAAATGTGCAATGAGATTTCAACAATTCTCACAATATAGTAGGAATCAGCTGAAGGTTTATAATTATGCAGATTGTCTAATTGAAAKCAAAACATGCCAAGTGGGAAGAATGTGAACTGTACAGGCAAATGAGGCTAATTTGAGCTAATTTAATTGACAGCATTATCAGCAATGCCATGTAGCAAACAGGACCAAATACAGTCAACCTCTCTTCATGTGTAGAATTGGAGCATGTAAGAATACATGTAGGTTGCAAACATATTCTGCTTGCACCTTGGACTATCCTGAGGGAGGAGCTGTTTTGGAAGAACGAGCATTTTAAAGAAAATTTATTCAGACATGACCGGCGCAGTGAGTGAATGAACCATTAATAGTGTTGCAGTCTGTGCCTAACAAAATAATTTCCTCTGGAAACTGGAGTCACTAGAGGGTAATCAAATCATTCTTGCAGGTGCTAAATCTGTGGAAGTRTCACCTCGACTGAAGTCCAGGGGATAGCACACCTTAGTCACGTCTGGGTAACGCCTGGAAAAGCAGACAGGCCACAGTGTGTGCTGAGACACAGCCCCTAGCGGGAGATGCTGACACACTTCCTTGGAAAAAAAAGATGTGAAAAGCTGGTGGACTGGAATTATTGAGTTTCTATATAGCTGTGAACTATAGCTTGTAATTTATGTGTTGAGCTCTGTTTTTTTCTTCCTAAATTTTAACTGTAAATTTATTTTTTAACTTCAGAAGGTCTGGCTGATCATTAGGTAATCATGGCACTGTCCCTGAGCAAAAGTAAAGCTCTTCAACTCGGTGAATTCAATCTCAGATACACTAGGAAGTACATTTCAAAGTGATTTTGAAGGTTGGAAGCAGGTTGCTCCACGCACACTCTTTCACAGAGTATTTGTTAAAAGTGTATTTCCTAAGATTTTTCCCGTATGTTGTTGCTCATTTCTCAGACAGGATGGTTGGTTGCAGAAGGAAGATGGAAGGTAAAAAATGTAAACTATTTTCTACCAGGAAAGCTTTACTAGAAATTCTCAGCTGCTTCTAGTAAACCCCAGGGACACTGMTTTGGGTGAGACAATCCATGTACAATTTAGTATGTAGTTCCAAGAACATGGTGTCARTCCCCTGCTGGACACAGCCAGGTGAGCAAACAGTGAAGTCATTAGAAAAGGGAAAGAGCTTTGGATAATAATAAAAACAAGTGAAAAAGTGAGTTCAACAGAATTGTTGTCATCATTGTATAGGTTTTCACACCACAGAGACTTTGTAGGAYGAGCAGTTGAAGAATAAATTCTTAKTGAAGAATAAAGCCTTGGCAGCAAAAGTGTGTGAGCTGAGGATGGCAGTTCCTGAAACCAGTATAAAATCACGTCATGGTGGGATACTTGGGCACAAGAAATGCTGTGACAAGGCCACCAAATTCCACTGTGAGCACGAGAGTGTGGCTGCAAGCAGAGCCTCTGACAGCCMCCAAGGGGCAGCTGTAGCCCCTGACCTCAGGTAACACATCTGCACATCACTGCTCCCTCCCTTCCAGTGACCAGGCTGTGTGTGCAGGTTCATTAGCACTGTCTCCAGGACAAGGCTTCACGGAAAGTTCCTCTTTGCTCCAAGGAGCAGAACCTTGTGCCAAATCCACCCAGACCCAGCGGCACAGGATGAGCTGGATGCACGTGGCTCAGAGATGGCACTGCTGCCTGCTGCAGACACAGCTGCTGGCTTCATCCCCCTGGCTCCATCCCCTCCATCCCCTGGACTCTGTGCCTTCCATCCCCCGGGCTCCATCCCCTCCATCCCCCAGGCTCCATGCCCTCCATCCTCTGGGCTCATCCCCTCCATCCCCTGGGTTCCATCCCCTCCATCCCCTGGGATGTGCTCACTGATAGAGGGTTTCACACAGGGCAGGACTCTCTCCCTCCCTCACACCTTGGTGCTGAAGCCTTGTGATCTGCACTGGTGGATGTCACTTTTATGCCACATGAGAATGTAAGGGCCGGGAGAGGCATCTGGCAGTCCCCACCCGCCACCCCCGTGGCTTCCTCTGTCCCTGCCCACAAATCCAGGACTCCATGTCCAGCCCAGGGGACATCAGGCCCTGTCCCAGCAGCCCCTGTCTCTGGAATTATGCAAGATGTTCAAGGATTGTATCCATCCTGCCTTCAGCTAACAAACACATCTCTGTGTGTTTAACAACACACCAGGCACAAAGATAATCACTTATGTATTTTGGAACAATGGGTACTGACATCTATCAAGGAGGCAAATAATTGGGTTTTTTCCATCCTAATATGCACGTCTTCCCTTAAAGTTACAGAGAATAACAGGARGATGTAGACTGAAATGGAACTCTGTGTGTGGTATTGTTCAACCTGCTCCTCAAAGCAGGGCTCGATGAAAATTACATCCATCTGTGCTGGACCTTGTCTAGTTGGGTTTTAAAAGTCTCTAAGGTTGATGATTTCACAGCCTTCTTAGTGATCTTATTTCAGTGTTTAACCCTCTCATTGTAAGGTTTCTTTTTTAAACTAGAATGGTAACCGTCAGTGGTTTCAGAAACTGATAAATTTTTTTTCAAAAATACAAAAATATTATTAATTAAAACAAGTATTTCAATTCTGCATGTTCATTTTTGAATAATGGCAAAACCCAAGAATWATAAACAAACCAAATGTCAAAATTAATGTTCTGGATCAGTCTAGCAGACATTTTATTTTACTGCAAAAAAAAAGTTGGCTTTTTTTTTTTCCCTATAAGAAAAACATTTAGCCAAAATTTAAAATCAGTTATTAATGCAATCATTTAGACTATTTTAATGCTGCTTGTATATTACCCACAGTAAAATCATGTTGTTTTCAGGGTCGAGGAGTGTATTTTGGGTTGATTAATACTACATAAGTATTTTGTGAGCCTATTTTTTGGTAAATACTTTAACTTTATCGTTCAGACTTAGTGAGCTGCTTGGGGATCAGCAGAAGCAGGATCATTCTGTCATATTCATTTTACAGTTGCAAGAAAGAGTATTAATGAATCAAAGAATTGGAACAATTGCAAATAGGTGATGAGAGAATTCAGATAATGRTGTTCATTGTGGAGGACTGCACATATATTGAAAGACTAATAGAATTCAAAATGATCTTGACAAGCAAAAAATAGTTTTAAAACACTATGATATAAAACAAAGTAAATGAAAGATAGTCTCAGACAATGTGCTTCTGTTGCACAGAATGGAGAACTGAGAAGCTGTCAGTTTTAGAAATGAAATATTTTGGTATTGTAATGGCCCATACAATGGATGTTAACACAGTGGTGTTAGCATGTGAAGGGAGTCACAGCCTACATGACAAATAATCTTCATTTTTCTTCAAAATTCACTGGAAGTGCTGTGCAAGTTGGAAGCTCTGCTCTTCATGAAGGATATGGAGGAGTGGCTGAGTGGAAGAAAGAGAAGTCTCAGTCCCGACATGGAACATCTCAGATCTATGAAAAGCTGCTGAAGAGAGAAAGTGAGCAAGTTGTTTTTCTCCTTGGAGTTAGAAAAGGCTTCAATTACAATAAATTCTAKCTTAGGATTAGCAAAAAAATATTGCCTAAAATCTTACCTTCTTAGAAAGTGATGCTATTATGGAAAAATTTAACAGATGATTCATTAGGCCCTGTAATATCTCTTCATCATTGTAAAAGACATTTCAGTATTTAATTTCTGAAATAAAATATCTTTCCAGCTGTTTTCTGCTAGTTTAGGTTGAGATGTCGTTTCACTTCTAAGAGGCTGTGAATACTTTGATTACTCTATTTTTATTAGCAATATGCTGTGTGAGACTGTCTAAGTTAACATGTTCCATCGACTCTATACAAAGCAGTATAATTTTTCAAACTTTAGAATAAAGAGGGATGAAAATATTTCTTTTAAAGCTCCCAGTTTGAAAAGTTATTAATTTTCAGCTGCAAAATTCCAATTTATCATACTTCTAGTCTTTCAGAAATCAGGAATACATTGTAATATATTTCTATTGAAATGCACACATGCATATGTGTGTATTTAAGTTTCAGAGAAGTATGCAATCCACAGATAACTTCTGAAAACCATAACTCTTTCTAATGCTGATCACAACTTGCTAAAAGCAAGCTTAAACTTGTGTGCCTATGAGTGCTATTGACACATCTAACTATTGTACATGTATTTTGGAAGATCTATAAAATAGCAACACACTGAAAAATGAGGCAAAGATGACAGTGGGAACTACAAGAATGGATCAGCTGCCTTCTGGAGATTTCTGAAGGTCTGTGACAAGAAAAGCCTTGTCACCTATCCTTAAAGACTGCTCCTGTGCTCACTGGAGCTATTGTGTGCCATATCTAATCACAAAATGACTAAGTGCCATGAGTTTAGTGGAATACTCCACTTGGATATTATCATTAAAATCATTCATCTTCTTTGTTGGGGCATGAGTCACCACAGYCACAGATTGTGGCATCACACAAATTTCTCATTGCTTACTCTTCAAGCCCATTGATTGAATTTGTGATACAATTGTAATGTTTTGTTAGAGGACCATACTATACTAAAAGGACTCCAAAGGGAAAAAAAGAATAGAAAACATAATGTAACCTCACTACAAAATCAGTAAAAAAGTYTCTGAAGTGCATCTGCTTCCTAAAACAAAAGTGTAATGTTCATTGACAATATGACAAGAGCAGTGCTGGAAACACTTGCTTCCAAACAATAGAAAAGGGAAAAAGAAAACAATTCTCTCCATCCCTACCCAATCTCACAGGAAGTCTAAAAATCAACACTCTGTCACTGAGAGTATGCAGGGTTGCTAARAAGTCTGCCAAAAAACTACTCAGTCAAGAATATAAGAACACTTCCCTCTCACCAGTGACATTTACAGCAAATCCATTAATTCAGAAGAAAACAGTTATGTGAAAATAATTTTCYGTAGCATCCCAAAAAACACCTAGTCCATGGATGGCAGGAAGCTGAGTTGTGACTGGGAGACCCTAACTGCTAAGTGATCAATTTTAAATCATCTTCTCAATCAAGGGAGATCATTATTAAATTGTTGCAATAACAAAACCTTCTATGTGGCCCATATAAATTAAGATGTCAAATTAATTGAATGAAACCCACCTAGAGAATGCAAAACTGACTTATTCTCTAYGAAAACTTTTTGTTGTGAAAGAAATTGCAGTTTCAACAGCAACTTTATGTTTTGATCTTACAAACACTAGATAAAATCAGAATAGGTAACAATGGTTGATATGGACATAAAATAGAGTAGATAACTAAAGCCTGATTGACATAAAATTGTCTTCCTCAAGAAGAGAGAAAACATACTAATTTAGAGAAGAAAGTGAAAATGATATTACCAAAAGTGCTATCAAATGTGCAAAGCAAATAAGCTAAAAATAGATGAGAGATTGTTTTTTGCATAATTTTTTTCCACTACAATTGTTCAACAGATTTGTTTGGATTTTTTGGTTTTGTTTTTGGGGGTTTTTTGGGCAGAAGGAGATAATGTCACTGGTACTCAACTGCTCACCCACAAACAAAAGCATGTTGCTTTTGGTAAAAATGTTACATGTGGCACCTGGAAGAACCCACTGACAAATGAAGTTGTCACACCTTTCCTTTCTCACCCTTGTTTCCATGACATGAAACCAGACGGTTCCTGGGCAGCACTCTGCAGTCCATCAGCTACAGCTCYCTTTTATTTCCTCACACTCTGGATGGCATCTCCAACGCCCTCTGTGACAAAACAGGACTTGGTCTCAGTAGTTACGGATATTTGTGAAACTCCTACACTGCTTACATGGTTTGTTTACTGGAATTTTATATTGCAGCTCATGAAGAAATTCATTGTAGCTCTGGTTTGGTGGAAGGATTTGCATTTAACGTCAGTGGTCTAAACTCACTTGTGAACACTGAATCATTGCTTTTATTACAAGAATATGCTTATTTTAATGGGATCATAACAATCTCCACTTTAATAATTACTCATTCAATTCAAAATGTAACAGTTACATATCATTTGTTTCAGGTAAAAAAGAAAAATCTGTGAGGAAATGCAAATGATGCAAATGATGTAAAATCAATCTCGAGTCTAATTTCGCTCTGAGTTACATCAGTGCAATGAACGGAAATTATTTCATCAGGGAGCTACTTTCAATAAAGAATGCTTATAGACATTTTATATACCCATAAAAATTGTAAAGAAGGTAAATATGAATATATGCAGCAATTCTGTTGAATCTTATACCTACCTGGAGACTACGCAATCACTTCGGAGATAGAAATTCTAGCTGGCAAATTGTAAAACATCTTTAAAATCAGAAATTTTGGCTAAGTTACTCCATAAGTGTATTCACACCTTGTTACTTTCTTGAAGTGCTCAGTGAGGTGCACAAGCTGACACAGAGATGCTGCACACTTGGTACAGCTAAGCATAAACAGTTCAAAGGGTAAACCAGAGCCACCAGTCAGGGTTTGTCCAGGGCATCCAGCCCAGCAGCTGAGTCCTCTGGGACTGCAAACCCCTAAGGATCTGCACTGACTCTGCTTTCATGGCTGTACCACAGCCCTGTGTCTGGAAGACATAAAAATATCTGTTTTACCTCTAAGGAATTCACAAATGAAATCTGACCCTGATGAAATTAAAGAGATATTTTTCCTTTAACATCACTGAGCTCATTATTTGATTTTTTTTTCTCTAAGATTTCTCTAAGATACTTACAGCACAAGACCTTACTGAGCTTTTCAGATCACTGTTGCTGTGAAATACTTTCCTCACAGAGGTCTGAGCACAATGTCAGCTCTATAACCTGCTATTTCTGTACCTTTTTACACAACCATAATGATTACTTGGGATTATCTGCTGTTCTCTGTCATTTTGGTCAAAACATTTTTTTTTCCCCTTCCATTATTATGGGACAGAGTAGTGTCTATTTTTTATGCTAATAACCACAGCATCCTTAGTGAATAGCAGAGGCAAAAAATATTTGTGACCAAAATTTTCTTTTCATTCTAAAGTTCATTTTATGCTTTCCCTTACCTACTCTGTTCTCATGTTATCTTTCACTCAAACTTTACCAACTTACTGCTTTGAGCAAGTGCCAAGTTTTATATTTGGCAAGTGCTAGAACTTTGGAAGAAGAGCACAGCTGGAGTGGGTATAATGAAACAGCATTCTTATGCACCAAAGTGATCTTGATGCTGATGAAAAAACCAAAAACATACACAACAATATGGTGTATATTTATACCAGTTTAATGAGGCTCTATTCAAAAATCCAGCTGTGAAAATGTGATTAATCTATATTTGTAGTCTTCCAGTACTAGAAAGTAAATTCTTCATAGGAAAGACTGATTTTCACATTTACAGATTGTATCTTGTCACTTAATCATTTCCTGAAGAACATTCACAAGCACATAGAAGCATAGAAGCCTGCAAGCATACTTTGGAGTTTGAATATGCTGCATGGAAAGCAGAGCAGCCACTAACAAGCAGCACTTCATCAGCAGGGGGCTGAGCATCCATATAATTCTTGTCCTGAGATTATTTATTTATTTATTTATTTATTTATTTATTTATTTATTTATTTATTTATTAAATTGGGGGCAGAGGGGGCACTCCTCTTCAATTTTCTGTCTTTAGTCCCTTTTAGTTTCTTTTTCCTTCAACAGAAAATGTTTAAAGCTAATACCGAATTACTTCTGTAGGTGGTGCCAGAGATGCTTTGATGGTTTTGCTTAGATTTGCCTGTTTAAAATACGTGAAACATTTGACCTGATGTCATACATTATAGTTTTGAATCTCTCCTTGCAATCTCTTGGTTTTTTTATCAAAAGGTTAAAACAACTGTTATTCCATCTGGAAAGCAGTGGATTGTCATTTATATTCTCTGCACTATGGTTGACAGTGTACTTAAAGAAGAAACCTTCTAAATTTTTAAGGAAGAGCATGGAATCTTAAAAAAAAAAAAGCTTCTAATAGTCTAGGTCATCCACATTTTGGGTTTATGTCAAAGTTAAATAGAGACATCATTATGAATATACCAATTTCACTCATTCCAGAGCTCAGGTTTGGTTTTGGTATTTTTTTCTTCTTTTGATTGTGGCTTTTCTTCCTCATTGGTTGATTGATTTGTCACTTAGTTGGTTGGGTTTTTTTTTTAAAGGAAAATGCTTTTCCTTGAATTCACACAGTAAAAGACTGAAGGGTTGGGGGACAATGCCTTGAGAACAAGGTTTTATTACTGTTTATTTGTATTCTAACAGAGTTGTCTGGGGCTCCAGACACTGAGCTGGAAGAGTGACAAAGGATAAGATGGTACCAAGACATTATTGACAGTGAACAGGAGCCAGAGGAAGCTGAAAGGAGCCACAGGAATCTGCAAAGGTGGAGAAACCTGTGTCCCATATATTAAAAATGCCACAATGGAGCTCTCTCGTCTCATAAGAGGAACCTGCACTGAACTGAGAGGCCTGAGCTCCTTAAGAACTCTATGGTGGAGGACTTTGGTGTGCCTTCCCTGATCCAGTGACATTATTTTCTAAACAGCTGCACAGCTTCCAGAGGAGGTCTGGATTCTACCTCCTTTCTTCAATCAGATCCCCATTGAACAAACCATTATTTGATGATCAAGGCAGTCTGTGGAAGAAGAGATGTTAAAATCCCCTCATTGATTTATATCTCTAATCCCTACCCCGTACCTCTGTTATTTTGTAGGATTGGTGCCCAAGCTTCCTACTTGGGAATTATAATTTTTCACTTCACATAGTCATTGTGAGACTAATATATTAAATATCAGGACATGAAAGAAAACTGGCTTTTTTAAGGAAGTTCTTAAAAGTCACCGAGATAAACAAGATGGACTTTACAATAGTGGACCTGTAGAAGTAAAATATGCAAAGAGAGAAGAAAGAAGACAAGAGTCTTTTCATCAATGGAAGGGGGRAAAAAAGAGGAGTGGGGAATAATGTGCTGTATGCAAAAGAGCATGTGAACTACACATTTTCTCCCTGGATAAGGGGGCTTGTTATCAGAGTTTTCTGGTTTTCCTAAAGAGGTAGGAAAAAAGAAATGCTTAGATTATGGTTTCCTCTGCACATTTGAATTAAACATCCTCATTCCCCCAAAACATGTCAGCAGCAACAAAGCTTGATGCTAAGAAGCTTTTTCATCAGGGAATGCCTTCTCTGTCTGAACACAGGATTGAAGACTGAAGTAGCATTTCCTGTGGATGCTTGTTGCATATTTATGTTAATATTTCATCATTCACCTGGATATGTATTTGACTGTATTGACTTTGGGGACAGTCAAGGAACACAGGCTCTGCAGTTTTATATATTTATTGCCTGTAATAGGATGATGAGATGGGAATAAATAATAAATAACCACAGCAATGCTAAACATAGACTACCAAACTGACTGCTTCACAGTGGAGCTTTGTCACCCAGACCATGTAAGAACATTAACAGTTTGTTCTCAGGCACATCAGTGGAATAAGATATAAGTGAAAGGAAACAATTACACTAACAGCAGACAAATAAAAGTAAGGAAATAGTAACCTGATGTCACTGTGACAGTGACATCAAAGTCTCTGATTCCAATTGTTTCAAGATGAGTATGTCAGAATCTTCAGAGAAGAGACAGAAGCTAAATAAGGCATATTTTGTCCCTTGCATGCCACAGTTCAGGAGAAAATGGAAGCAGCATTCCTGAYGCTGTGTTCTAAGACTGTACGTTACTGTGAACCTGAAATAATTCCAGAACTGATGAATTTATTTTCAAAGGTAAAACTTTCATTGCAGAACTACAGCAGACAATTCTGCCTGTACTGCCATCTTCCAGCAAAAAGCTATAACCACAGTTGTTCATTCCTCCTTGTCTGATCCAGTAAAAGAGACATTGACAAGACTGAATTATTTTTATCTGTAATTGGTGCCTGTCTTGGGGTGATTCCCTAACAGGAGACTGCCAAAAGTAAAAGTTAGGCTTACAGACAGCCTGCCTGACCCTAAAAATCATAGGACCACTGAACCATTTATGTTAGAGAGGAGCTCATAAAATCATCCAGGCTCATCTCCTTGGAGTTGTCAAGACACTGTCAAGTAGCTATTGAAAATCTCCAAGGATGGAGACTATATAACTTCCCAAGCAGCCTACTCCAATGTTTCATTCCAATATTAAAAAAGAAGAGGATTTTATTGCCTCTATCTCCTTAAAGTACAGTTACAGAAGTCACCTTTTCTTCCCATTTCCTATTCACAGTGCATAGGCTTTAACATGCAAAATATGAGATGGTGTGAAGGCCATTGATAGGAACACAGTTTTTTCCCAAATTCTACATTTAAAAGTTCCATGTTGATAGCTGTGACTGGAAGCAGAATGTTTGTCTGTCTCCCTGCTGGAGCAGGGAGGTTGGACCAGATGACCCTCTGTGGTTCCTTCCAAYCTGACTCATTTGGGGATTCAGGGATTCTGTGATTAAAAGTTCTGCTTCCTGACAGTTCAGAGATCAAGGTSCTGCAGTGTATCCTGGTCAATGTTATGGGCTTGGTTTGCTGTGCCATGGCACATGCTTAACTCTTCTGGCATTACACCCTGGAAGGTCCCAGACTGCTCTGTGACTCCCTATTCCCCCTCCTCCTCCTCTCACTAAACAGCAGAAGTTGTTCCCTGTTCAGGGGAGGAATTCATGGCTACTTCTTGTTCCACCTGGCCTTGGAGTGGTTAGAAGAGTCCTAGAAAATGTGCCTTGAGCTTCTTTTACTTTGGAGGGATTTTGTAATTAAAAAAAAAAAAAACAACAAAAAAAAAACAACCAAGATTGACAAGATTGTTCAATTTGTATGAAATCATATATATTATATTTCACTTCAAAAATATATTTCTATTCTGTTCACTTCAAAGATGCATTTCTATTCTGTTAGCAATAAGTCGTACTGTATGGGTGTCTTTTAACCATATGCATAAAAATTCCACAAAAGAGTGGTGCCAATTCTTCCTGCAAGTGATCTTAATGGTTTCATGAGGATTGCACATCCTTGAGTTGCAACATATGTCTCATACACCTCTAATGCTGTGAAGCTAATTATTTTTGCATAAATAGATTCAGAGTTAAAGYACATGGCACATGAAGCAATGGCATTACTGCGAGCTGACCTATTAAGATATACTGTGTAAGAATGAAATGCCACAGTCTTAGTCTACCCTCAGAAGGATGTAAATGATAATGAGACTGGTAATTTGTCTTTCTTTATACCAGTAAGTAGTTTGCAAATGGCATTTAAGGCACAACAGTGCGCTGCTGCTACGTTACRTCTTTGCTTTCGCATTTGCTGTGCTGTGATGAGATAAGCCATTGTAGTGAAAGTGGTTTGCAGAAAACAGGGAAATGTCTATTTATGAGTTGCATTGTATAATACACACTTTATATTCCGGGTGGCTGTAAGACTTGTGAAGCAATACTGTTCACACGGTTCCCTAAATAATTCTCTGTTGTGATGAGCTGACAGACTTAGCAGAGTGCATTACTTGAAAGAGTAAACATCAAGAAACCTCCAGGGGTTCTCTCACTTCATTCATTTTGCATTATCCCATTTAGCAATTGTAGTTACATCTCTGCAGCCCTAATAACTGCTCAAGTGAAGTAATGYTATAGTTCTGAAAGACATGAACCTACTGGGCCAAACATAATCATATTCAAGTTGCAGTGATGGACATGCAGACTAAAATGTACGTAACAGCAAGGGGATATGAGCTTGCCAAGTAATCAAAGCAGACCAAAACTGACTCACTTCCTGATACAAGCAGTTAAGACTTGGGTTTTTTTTAAGTTGCATTCTGTACAAAATTATAAATAATTGCATTTCACATTAACATACCCTAAAATGGAAGCTCTTCTGCYTACTGCCTGGGAAAGTTTTCTTTCAAGACTATAGAGCTTTAACTTTCTAGTTTGTTTATTGTTTAGTCACAGTCTCAAAGGGTCCTTTTTTCAGTTGCTGCTAGGAACAGAGCTACACTACATTCACATTTGGCACCCGCACTGAGGCAGAAGCTCTAGAGAGGTTTGTTGAGAACTGTGAGCCTGTGGCTCAGGAGAACTGGACCCAGCATTGTTTTATCACTGCTGGCAGAGCAACACTTGAGTCCACCTCAAATATTGCCATTGTGCTTAAATAGAATCAATACTTCTACAGCAAAAACAAGCTTGTGGAGCTAGCTCAAAACAGGGCCAAGACAGGACTGACTAAATAATACATAAAGAGCRCTGGATATTTTAAAGGAAGTTTACATGTACATAACTTGGGTTTATTTCTGTCTTTTTCCTTTAGCTAAATCAGCTTTCTCTGTAGTTTAAAACTAAATATCAACTGTTCACAAGAATCTTGTGTTGGAAACTTTCCTTTTCTTCATTGGTGCTTAATCATGCTCAGCTGTCAGGCGAGTAAGGAAAGAGTAATCAGAGGAGGCTGAAAAAGGAAATCTGTAATCTTGGCGGAAAAACTTTGCTCGGAAAAGTCCCTACAGTGGAGAAAGCATATAAATGTCTTGTGAGACAAGGCAGAAAAAGGAATCACTGAGCCTGCAATGCTRGATAATTAGTCTTTTCTAAATGTTAGGTTCATCTATCTAGACCAGGAGTGTTTAACTCTTTTTTGTAGGAAATATCACAGCAAGTCTTTAAGCGTAGTTTGAACAACTTAACTTGCTCCAGTTACTCCTCATCTCGTGTTCTAAAATCCACGAATCAGATCCTGAAGCTCCATCAGGCTGCACCAACAAATGGATGTGGCCCCACCCAACCTGATGATCAGCACAGAGACTCACACGTGCCGTGAGCTGGTTACTGCAGCTCGTGGCTAAACAACCACTGGATCAATTTTGTACTCTTTTATTTGTACTTTGCCTTACTCCTTTGAGAAAGCACAAATTAAGGTTGAGATTAATGGAGTGAAACTGCACAAGTCATGACACTTATTTTAATGGATTGAAGCTAGTATATTTACTTAGATTAAATTTCTTAAGGCAGGGTTTAGTGGGACCAGATATTTGTTGATGTACCAATAGTACTTTATAGTACTATAAAAAAAAAGTTAATAAAAATAATTTGCCCTTCTGATGTTAGTAACCTTAAGGGAAACTGTATAGAAAAAAGTTCTATTAAGAACAAAAATGAAATGAAATATGGACTTTGGACAGTTGCATTCAAAATAAGAACACTTCTTTGGATCAAATTGAARTAACACAGGAGAAGAGTATTGTGCAACGTTAGATAAAAACTAGGACACGTGTCTGTACAGTCTGCACTTGAAGGATCAAACCCCAAAAATGTCAGCTTTGTTTCAAAGTAGTAATATGTATACATTCATGCAGATAAACTCAGGTTTTATGACAAAGCCTCTCAGCACACTGATTTAGTATAGTTTAGTAAGCCAAATGCATATTTAGAAGCTGTGAAGGTGGCATCTTGGAAAAAAATTAACTGAGAGTCAAATATCCTAAATTCGTGTCGATCACTGACATAATCTTTGCACTCCTATTTGTATGGAACTTATTAACTAATTTTTTTTCCTTTTAACTTACATATTTAAGTAACTAAATATTTATTTAATTTCATACGCTATATCTCAAAGGGTTAGAAATGGATGTAAATGAAAATACCTTYTTATTGTTTCTAGCTTGTTTTATTTCAGTAGTAGAGTAAAGTGGGCCTATAAAACATGCTTTTTTGGCAGCTTCTGTCCTTCTGGGGGTACTATAATAGAGGAAGATAGAAAAAAATACTCTCTAGTAAACCTAAATATTGCTGTCTCTTCTGAATGCTGGATTTTGATGACTTTGAGTCAGTCTTCAACCTGTACATGGTTTATGACCAATTGATTCCTCAAACTCAGAAAGCTACAGAAATGTTTATCAAATGTTCAGAAGGTACCAAGCTCTGATGATTAATTAATTTCTAAATATTGTGATGAAATACAGTGACAAATTGATAATACAGTAGCATAAACCAGGAATCCCTTTTTGTTCTGCAGAAGATTGCTGAATTGTTACATTTTGCACAATAYTTCTCAGCAAGATGCCCACAAGACCAGGAGTGGATAATCAGGGAAACATTCTGTCTTTTACTAAACTGATAAAATAATTTGATGAATAGAAGAAGACTGCAAAGTGCTGAGTTACTATGGTGATAAAGGTGATATAAGGACTTCTATAGAATGGTAGAGGATATAAAAGCACAGGGAATTCTTCTTATTAAATATGCACCAGTCAGGCTTTCTGCTTTGTGTTAGCTTGCTCACATGCAGTCTCATATATTCCATTTTTTAATGTCCTTTGAGTAATTACTTATTTATCTCATACAAATCATCTAAGTAAACRCAGGTTTAATATAACTAGTTACTGAAGTTTATATACCTCTTGGGCTTTTAGTGTTGTCTGATTAGATTAAGGAGAAGAAAAACACACCAAAAAATCCTGGTTTTCTCAAGTTTCCCCTAAACTCCTATAATTAAGTCAGTAGTATACATATTTAATAGCACTTTGCTTTTCTTTGCCTTCATATATGGTTGAGTCATATTTCATAGATGTATATTTTCATTAGATTTTTTTAAAAAGGGAAAATGTAGATTTACACTGTATATATTGAGCTCTTTCTGTAAAGACWGACTTAGGAATAACCTGATGCCATGAGGGATAAACAAATCTGGCTTTTAATACTAACTCAGGTTTGAACATTTATCCAGTATTTACAATTGAATTCCTTCTCATGGCCAACACATCCCAAATTATCGCTGAGGTTATTCTCTGAGGCTTTGTATATCAGTAGAGGTGTCATAGTGCATATAGAATAAACTGGACAAACTTTGTTATATGACAAACACATATAACAAATTATCTTCTCTCAGGCTGCTGCAGCCTGCAGTCTAAGTCAGCAGGCAAATGGACCTGATCTGATTTCTCACCCTTCTCACTCCATCCTGAAAACAAATCAAATGGAGCAATGATTAATTTGCCATGAAGTTATTCACAGATTGCTCTCTTAGACCTGTTTGTTTCTCATTTCTCCTGTCATTACTCTTCAATCCCAGTTCTGTTTTAAATTTGGTGTTGTTTTAAATTTTCTCTTAGAAATCATTTTCACATRTTTTAAAATGTCCTAATTAAAAAAWTTCAAGTTTTATTTCTGTCCTTAAMAGAATATTGCAACATTTRYRTCTTTCTTGCAAAAATATTTTAAAGTATTATTGCAAGAAACTTCCTGATCCCCCATATATACCTAAGYAACTCTCTCTTTATTTTAATTAGAAAAAAATAGTTGCTGTACTATCAATCAAATCGGTGCTTAGAAGATCAATAGTGTTATTATATTAGTAACATATAAATTTTAAATGAAAAAATAATATKAAAWTATTTATATAATTTTGGAAATATTTCAATGTGAAAGGTTAAATAATGTAATAATATATAACTAATATATAACAAGTACAGTCAGTAAAATTTTATTTGTGGTAAATATAGCAATAATTCCATCATGGTGAAGAAGACATTRAAGACAAGCATAGAGACAAAATATTTCTATGTCCTTTGCTTTTTGACAAATTAACGTTATCACAGCTTTTTGGGTACCTGTTTCAGTCTTTATTTTTTAAATCTAAACATTGCAAAGAAAAATAGCAAGAGAGATAACTGGAATTTTTTTTTTTTAAATTAATCATTTTATTCCAAAAAGTATGTATAGAAACCTAATTTCCAGAGAGAGGAATTATAGAATTMATCAAATCCTGTTTCATTAAATTCTCAGCTCAAACCTGGAGTTGCAAAAACCTGATCTATAAAGCTGTAGGTGRGTACATGATTCACAGGATCAGCTCCTAATAAATCAAACTCTTTCTGATCAGGTTGGGAAAAAGTTCATTGCATCTCTTCTTCTCACCTGGAGTGAATTTCAATACATCTTTCTTTCTGAAGATGTACCTCAAATATTTGAAAATCAAAAGCATTTCCTTTCAAGGTTAAATCACTGCAGAACAGAACTCTAAACTGTTCTCAAAAGTGATTATGACTGATAAATCAGACCAATTTCAAGGTTTTTTTTTTAATGCTAATTTTTATATCACCTTTACAGTTTATGGTAACAGTGTTATTGAAATATAATCTGTTATTTAGTGGATARAAAATAAATGGATGGGTTAAATGACTCACTGGAGGAAGTTGGTTGTTTTGGGAKTTTTTKTGTGTGCTATAACCTTTTAACAAATAGTTGCACCACTGAGAATTGGTTGGGATGGCCATCTAGTTAGGCAACTGAGCTTTAGGCTTATTAGACACTTATTACCTCTTTGTTTGATTGGATTTTGTTTTATTTACTGGGTTAAACTTTTTAATATGGATTAGCAGTGAACAAGAACAAAAGTAAACAAATCATTACRCTCATGAGATTGTGAGGGACAAACACATCCATCATTTAAAGGACACACAACAGGTAATGCAGCATACACAACAGGTAAAAATTACTGYTACATTCCMYAAACATACAGACTCCAACTTCTTGYTAGGATTTTGAAGTTGTAGATTATTAATTTGCTGTTATGTATTTATGAAAGCATGACTTGCTGTYATTTTGCTATCAGTTAGAATTATCTTTCAAATATTCACCTCTGCTGCATTCCTTGGGGACCCACTTTGATCTTTTACAGGTATTTAGTTCTACAATTCTTATATTTACTTATCTCGATAATCTCATTCCGTCTAATTCTGGTGGTAGAGTTGAAGGAAAGAGGCACAGGAATAACTTATGAAATCCTAAATTCATAGAAAACATAGTCTGAAAATGACCCCAAGAAATCATCTATTCCATATTCACGCTGTCAGGCAGCCCTGTCTGAACTTGTTTTGCTTATGCACCCCAAAACTTCTAAAAATATCAATAAATATATTTCATATAGGATTTCCTAACAAGCAGTTTCAAACAGTAGTTATATCTTGCTTATAAAATATGTAGTAGTGTAGGATTTTCAAACATAGGAATTATCATTTCAATATTACTATTACTGATATGAAAAGAATAACTTATTTCAATTTTCTCACCATRCTGTAGATATTACTAGCCAGACTGCAATTCCAGTCTTACCTGGAATTCTGTATGGGCTGCTTCATAGCTATGAAGGCCTTTCCCTACATGTTACAGGATTTAATCTGGAAAATACCCCCWGCAGCAATCAAGGTACTGACTCCATTCAAATGCACTGTGGAGCTTGGTGAGGATATTGCACTCAGCCCCACCAAGAAAAGCACCAGGGATCCCTTGACAGGGATGTCAAAGGCACTGAGAGCACTTCTGTCAGCAATTCYAACAGCCATATTTTAGATACTTCCAAAGGTATTTCTTTGCCTAGTAGTAATCAACTATCCCAAGGAAAATTTAGGTTTCATAACTTCCTGTGCATCATGTTGTTCAATGCATACCCATGGCACCCTACTCCAAAAATCCAAATGCCCTTTGAAATTAAATAAATATTAATTTCAATATGGTTCTGGCAAGGGCTATTGTGTAGAAAGGGCACAGTACAGGATACCATAGGACTCAATGATTTAAGGGGAAAGGTGAAAATCTGAGAGGGTTTCTTTATAGAGTATTTGTCCTTTTAGGTAGGTGAACTACTGAACAGTTGCTTTCTGCCCTTCTTCCCTGCCCCTGCTAAATATCCAAGGTGGATGAGAGGTCTGAAGTGGTGGTACAGGTAGAACTCTCATTCTTAAAGCAGGATTACAAAGATTATTTTCCATTGGCTGTAAACCCAGGATTTTTTTCACAAAAATCATACACACAAAACCGAAAGGTTTGGATGTTGTTTTTCATTACATGCCAGAGTGCCAAGCAAGTTCTTTAAAAGGAAAAAAGAAGAAGCTATGACCCCATAAGGTAATGTATCCTTTTAAACTTCCAATACCACCAACAAGCACTGGGAGAGGGCTTTCTTTACTTACTCCTTCTCTTGTGGAGAATTCGAAAAATCTCTAGGCTGTAAGTTTTCTGGAAATGGATTAGCATCTGCATCCTCGTGCATGAATGAGGAATGAGCCTTTTTCAATTGAAAAAGCCCACAGTAATTTTCCTAAATTCTCAACTAGCCTGGCTTAGTACGTCTATCACATAAAGGGTGATACCAGATGCTCACAGGTAGGAGGCTTAGGTAGCTGGGTCTGCTCCCACACAGTGAATTTAAAATATAATAAGATTCTTTCACWTTTATTACATATTGAAACAGCCACAGAAACAAAACATTTTTCACGAGTAGTCTTACAGTTTCAGTTTCGTTATAATTTCAAGCCTTCCAGATTTGAATGTTTTCATCAGGTTGTTTAAATTGCATCCAAGTAAAACTATTCAACCCTTTAAAAAAGCATGCATCCCATGATTATGAGCTCCTGGGACTCGGCTCTGACCATATGTACAGGAAAGGCACAAGCTCCCGGGGCTGGATGAAGCCACGGTGGTGACAGCAGATCGGAGTGTGACACTGAGCATATGCCTGGCCTGTAAGGTGCATGCTGGGACTGTTCTCCCTTCCCTGCCTGGTAAATTCATCATTACATTCAAGCACTTGTATTTGCAGAGGAGTGGTCCAGATGGGCCCCCAGTATTCACACCAGGCACAGTGGTTTGCTGTAGGAAAAGTACATGGGTGTTCAGTTATTTGTGTGGAAAACCCATTCCTTCAACTTTAGCTTTTACACTCTCAAAGGCAACAGAACTAATCCCCAAACCTTATGTGGAAAAAGTTCTCTTGAATTCAGTAGTAGTTTTGCCTGAATAATTTTATAGCAATAGYTCTTATGTTCCCAAAGCTTTGCATTAAACCTTACAGCATTTTTTAAACCAATTTTAGGGACGAGAGCTGCTTCATGACATCCATCAGCAGAGATCCACAGAGCTCCCCTCTGGCTCATGGCATGCCACAGGTGTGTAGCCATTCCTGAAAATGAATCTGAGCTCTAAAAGTCCTTACAGGGGTATGTCTACACCTCTGCCAGTAAATAGGATGGGTTCTCTGACCCTGAGGACAAGTGACATGGAGCAGTTTGCATCCATATGGCCAAAACCTTATCTCCCCCACAGCAGGGCAGAGCTGTTCCTGCAGCCCCCTGGAACAGCCTCAGGCTACCCAAGGGTTGAGCCCAAGAACTGGGAAAATGATGCCTGCAACAGGACAAAATTATAMGAAGTAGTGCACTAGCATTAAACACTGCAGATGCCCACCAGACCAGCAATYGAGTTGAAGTCCTGTCTCTGTTTAGTTCACCATCACCAATGGCACCAACAAAGCCCAATTTACTCACACACACTCATGAAGATTTGTTAGTAAGCTCCAGATTCATTCAGTTGGAGCTAAAAGCTAATTATGTGTGTTTATATAAAAATTATATGTGACACTGAAGAGATTAAATATTCATTATGACAACATGAAAGAACTTCCTTTATGCCTAAATGAAATGTTTAAAAATAAATGAACAATGTATTCTAAAAATTAAATACCTGTTTTCTCCAACCATGTCCCATAGCTTAGTTATGCAATTGGGAATGSTTCATTTTAATTTTGTGCATTGATTTCAGATGGCATTAATAAAATATTTCCTTTTACTGTAAATTATTAATAGAATTTGTTAACACTGACATGCACCTGAAAACTTACAACCATTCAATATACCACCTCACCAAGAAATCAACAAGAATATTTCCCAGGTGGGTTAGTGAGAGACACTTTTGCTCAAAATCTGCAGTTTTAGTTATACAGTAGATTCKAAATTCTTCCAGAACACTCCCCTCTCCCCAGGACCAGCCCAGTCACGTGTATTTCTTTGACAGATGAGGTCTCTGGCTTTCATTGGATTAAATRGTGCTTGTGGGGAAGAGCACCGGCCAAAACAATAGCAGTGGCTGTTCCTTAATTTCACTTAGCCTGCAATACTTTCCTTCATAAGTGTTCAATTGGAATTGCCAGTATTAACTTACCAAAGAGCTGGAGGAAAAAGTTTATGTGCTATTTATCCTCCAGGGCCCAATTCCATCGCATCCCTGTGAAATGTCACTGACCCACTTCATCAATTACTGAAGGCAGGCGTGGGAGCTTTGCATTCCTCCTGATTGTACCAGCCAAATATGCCTTCCTTTTTTCTTTTATGTGATAACCAGACTTCTCCAAAAAAAAAAAATAAAAATTGTGAGTTTCTTTGTATTTTAACAATGGAATTCTGCTTCTATCGTGCTTAACCACCAACTTAAGAAAAAGCTGGCCATAAAATGGTTACATGCTGGGAGACCTGTAAATAGCAAACTACAGAAATTGTTGAGACAGTTTCAGCTACAAGGACAAAATACAGCTGAGAAACCTTAGAAGAACTGTACAATGGTATGATTTCAATGTTTTGTATTGAAAAGTGATACCACAAGATTTTGTAACCTGAAAATTATGAAGATATTTTCTTGTCAGGTAGGAAGATATTTTGTGAAGCATACATGCCCCTAAGGGCAAATTCTGTTGGCTATTTGCTTTTCATAGGGAAATGCYGCTTTGCAGAGATTTATCACATATGATTTAATGACTTTTTTTAATATTCTGATTTTTTGCTTCCAGGTTTCAAAAGCAATTAATTCTATGCAAATGCTGATTACACTGAGTAAATAATTACAAAGTTTGGGATGCATTTCAGATAAATGATATGTAGTGGGTCAGCCTGGGGCATACATTTCTTGAACAAGTTCCAGCAAACAATTAAACATCTCTTACAGTTAAATAATATGCTCCTGCCAGCTGGAGAGCAAGGGATATTTTCTTATAATGTATCACAACAGGTTTTTGTTCACCTTATCTACTGAAAGATGACACTCTTAAATGGCTTTTTTYCCTCTAATTTTAGCATCTTTAAGAAAAGAGATTAATTCAAGTTCATCAATGACACTTAATAGAAAGACAAAAAAGTATTTCTGAAGAGCAGTTCCTCCCATCCTAGGACACATGTCATTCTGTCATGCAGTGATTATCTCCCATGTTTCTCATCTGCTGCACAAGGGAATTGACAGATATGATCCTTTTCCATGCCCAAGTCTTCTTTCGTGCACACGATTCTGAACGTGCAGCCACTTCCMTGCACCTCACAGGGTACCTAACAGTGTGTGTGTAACAGCAATGCGGTCTGCCTGCACTCCTCTAACCAGCCATGGAAGTCTGCCCACAAGGACCAGCTCTTGTTGCAGCTCTGGGGGCACTTATGTCACCCTCAGGAGACAAGGAGCTGGATTGCTGATGGGGCCTCTTTGGACAGGGGCAGGATGGTGCATTGCTTTCATGAGTCTGAAACAAAAAGTTGTCTTAGCCCAATGATGATAAAAGCTGAAAATGACACGCAGGAGTTTCTTCAGTTAAAATAATAGACTCTGAAAGAAAGCAAATGTAAGAAAAAAT
>NW_026623238.1:4719666-4725492 GCF_030028575.1 Malurus melanocephalus
AAAAAAAAAAAAAAGAATGAGCAGTGATTTATTGATGACTGATATTGATAAAATAGCAGGATTTTTCCCCATGAGCAGGTAGGCAGGATGGTCAACAGCAACTGTTAGAATAAACCTACTGTTCATTGACTAGATGAGAGAATTTTCCCTACTGTGTATTTTACTGGGACAGTCATGTTAAAGAACAAACAAATTATGTGTGAAAACCTGTGGCTAAAGGACTGGTAAGTCAAAGAAAAAATTTCTTTCATGCATGTTCTGTAAAAAGTAYTGGCTCATGTTCTACATTACAGTTGAACTGACTGATAATAATAATCTTTTATGGTATAACAGTCATATGTGACTCTATGACTGCTTAAAATATTTCCAAAATAATTTTTGCATTTTACCGGGAAAAATATTTCTATGTCTACTTGAATTGCAGTCAGTATTACATTCTTAATAAAAACATTTAGAACATGGCACTTAAGTTACTTTATTAAAAGCTTTATKAACTTTTCCAAAAAAACTCAGATTAAAAAAACAGTTTATTGTTTTGTTTTTGGTTTTTTTTTTTTTCTCCAGAACAAAATTTTAACATTTCTGTTTGCATTGTAGATACTAACACATTTATGTGAAGCAAAGTAGCTGACACAGCTTGTTTCAAATACTGGTGTATAAAGTAATGAGAAGGTTTCATTTCTAAGGGTGATTGAAAGCAAAGGTCCTTGTATTATAAAAATATCTGCCACTAGAAACTATGGGAAGAAGTCCTTCCTTGGAAATTAGATGGACACTGAAAACAGTATCAAAAGAAACTGCATGCCATTGAAGCATTCCTATTCCAAAATCCTATTCCAAAAGGATTTTGAGTGAAGGGAAAAGTACCTATAAGAGTAAAATAGACCATCAACAGCTGAAACAAAGATGCAAGGGACAAAACACAAGTCTCATTTGTCTTTTTTCCTTCCAGAAGGAAAATCTACAGTAAGCAGGATATCAGTTTTGAGAAGTTCATATCATCCAACTAAATGGGTAGAAGGAAGTTTAATGAAGATCCTTTCTGATTACCCCTCTGATCTCTCATTCATCCATCATTGACACCAGGCACTGTTCTCAAAAGTTGTCACTGGATCTGCTTTTAAGAACCCTTTTCTGCAAAGGGATCATTTCTGCAGAGCACCCATCGTTCTGCAGTGCAGGCAGCAGCTTAATCTCTCTCAAGGCATGAGCTGCCCACAGATGAACCTGGAAGAGGAAACTGCAAGTTACAGCAGCTCAGCTGGCAGGTGTCCACTGGTTACACAAAGCTATAATGCATGAAAATTGTTTTACATCATCTGATTCACCACTCATTTGAATGGCTTTGTGAAAGAGAAATTTCACAGAAAAATGTGAAATATGGTTAAAATTTTTTGTGCTGAACATTGACTTGTGCATAAAGAAAAATAGGTGCTAAGAAGTAATTCTCTTCAAAGTTCTTTGAAGATCTCATTTTCTTCACTGTTAAAATCCAAGAGACCAATTTTTTTTTATAAATTCTAACCTTTCTTTTACTAGATGTACCATGGGCAGAAAAAAAAAGCTGACGAAAAACTGAAGAAGGGGCCTGTCTCCAAGAAGAAAACATAACTGACCATACTATTTTTAAACTGCTTTTAACTGCTTTTTAATGCCCATGATAGGTATTTATCTGTAAAAGGGGAATAGTAAAAGGTCAGGTTGTATAATAAAAAGCTTGGGGTTAGAGTAGGATAAAAGATTTGGGCACAGCATAAAACGTGACAAAAGCAAATATGAAGGAGAGCTCATTAGAGTCTTTGAATGCCCTAGAATTGAAGGTACCTGAGGCAGCAGAAAGCAGTGCTGTCCCTTTACCTGCTCCCTGTGCAGCAGCTCAGAACTTCTGAGGGATGCACATGCACCAATGCAGGTGATGCATGTGCACCAATGCAGGTGATACATGTGCACCAATGCAATTGTGCTCTGAGGATATCAAACCTGTCCTTGAGTCAATGTCCATGGGGTTAACACAGCCCTGACACACTTTCACAGCTTTTAATGTCAGTCCTTATGCAGAGCTCACAAAGGGCATCTGCCAAGGATATCACACAACAGCAGACATCAGGCTTTCAGCCTGAGCTCATTTGTAATGCTACTGCTGCCATCAGCTGAGGAGAACKGCCCTGGACATCACAGCAAAATGATATGGCAAACTACCAGCAGCACTGTACAACTTGCAATTCCCTTTCTTTTATATTTTTAGTACTGGGAACGTGAAACCTGTAGGACAGAATATCTGATGCAATACTTTCATACACCCTTGTTTATGCTGTGACATATAGAGACATGAGTAAAATGTTATCCATGAGTAATGTAAATGTGATTGCACATTGTTTTGAGGTCTTACAAGATCTATTTTAACTGATGCTGGTCCCTTTAGTGTCTCTAAGTTCCCCACTGAGGTTTTCCATCACCCAGAATATGAAAGAAATTATTGTAATTTTCGTTGTGGGCTTAGGTCTGACTAAGAATTTGCTTTCATTGATCCCAAAGATCTAATAAACCAAAAAACAATAAGCAAATAAAAAGAAGAATCACTTCTGAGTGTGTTTCCAGACACCTGATGAATCAACATWATTATTTCTACAATTACCTAGGAGTGTGCAGTGCTTTGCAATGTTAACAGCAAAATGATCTGACTTTGCCCATAAAATCCAGGTGAACRTGAGATGCCTGATATTGGCCTCTGGCATCAGAGAGCCCATGAAAAGAGAAGGCATTCTGTGGAACACATTAATATAGTCCTTTTAGCTGATGGGAAAACAAAATAGGTCCTGCAGTTTTTGTGTGAGAGGCATGTAAAACAGTGGTGAGTATCTCTCAGGGCTGTTAAAGCTGTGTTCTTGTCAATGGAAACTCATCARTACTGCTGAGTCCACTGTGCACCTGTACTGGGGACTTGTTACAATCCTCTCTTCTGAGCAGTTCTGGTCAGCTCCCTTCTTTTACCAGCCCTTCTTAGAGGCTGAAGCTCATTTCAATTTTCTGTCTACCTTAAATTTTCCTATAAATACAGAACACCAACACCTGAGTGAAACAACTCTTTCCAGGAGAAACACATCAGAAGAGAAGGTCTATTTAACTTTCTTAATCTTGTGCTTGTGAATTGAGTTCAAAGGTCTCCATCTGGACTTCATTAAAGGGCACCAGCAAGAACTGTGTCTCCCTTGCATGTCCCATCCTGTGCTCCTTTGGAAACAAGGAAAGTAGAGATCTGGTCACTGCTGTGAGGCACCTTTGCCACTTTACAAGCTTCTGAGTTGCTCCACTAAATTAATATAGAGTCTCACAGGAACTACAAGCATCCTGAGACCTCCATGCCTTCAGAACAATTATTTTTGTTCTTGCAAACAGAAAAGTCTGCAAATGGATTTTCCCGAAAGTGAAAATAGACAATATATATTACCCAGGATGTCTTTTTATCTTTATTTGGATTAACTTCACCTTAGAAAGAGCTTCTATTGTAAACCTTTAACCATATATCATATTTTTCTCTGCTATTGGTCTAGACTGAAGGTGCCATCCTCAAAACATTTCATTCCACTTACAAAGCTGCAAGCAATTTTCTTTCTACATTTTCTACATTAATCCAGCAGTACATCAGACATGAACAATGGATGGATTAAACTAATCTGTTACAAATTCTTAATGGTGACAAAGAAGAAAGGGTGATGAGGGGATTYTAAGGGAAGGTGAGAAGTTCAGTTGTTGGTTACACAGAAATATGAGGCTGAGACAGAAGTTGAATAAACAACTTTTAGAGAAATGACGAAAGAGATTAAAATAAATTAAGAGTTAATATTGGAAAACAAAAAAAGAAAGCAACTTAAAACAGAAATTCAAGGAAAACAATGTTAAAGAGGTAGAGAAAACAGAGGGCACCAAATAAGATACTACAGGAATAGCCAGTGTCAGAACAAGACCATGAAAAGAATGGAAGCTCAAAAACAGGGAAGAGAAAGCAAGTCATGAAAGGAAGTCAAGGTAGAAAAGCTGATTAAAAGGAAAAGTTCTTACTTTTCAGTGGCATAATTCAAAACCATAGTCAAAATGATGAAATAGGGGCTTAGAGGACTCCCAGCAGTGCAAAGGAGAGGATCAAGAAGTGAAAAAAGAAAGCRGAAGTAAAAAGAGCAAAAATTAAGGAAATTTACAAAAAAAATATAATGGAGTATGGACCACTATATGTGTGTCACTGTGGGAATTTGTAGTCAAGACTTGTCAATACTTCCCACCCATGTAAGCAAGGTGGGAAGGATCCCAAAAACCTACATAGAATTCTGCCAAGAATATAATTGTAAGAAAATCTTTATATTCATGAAAGAATTTATGTCTGCCACCTCAGGCCCTCTGTTTTCTTGCCAATAACACATCGGAACACTTACTTTGCCTTTCYATTGTGCCAAAAAGCCATTTTCTATTCCTGTAGTAAAAACATAGGAACTTATTTCATTACATTGAGCACATTTCTATTGTTGCATTGAAAGCTRTATTATAGCTTAGAGATAGTTTCATAAAATGTGTTTTCAGCAATGGATAATAGTTGATTTTAAACTTACTTCTTACAGTGGTTGCTTGTATTTCTATGCAAATCAATATAACATAAACTCTTCCTTCCCATCCATGAAATTATTTGGTTTTGACATGAAGAAAACATGAATAAGAGTATGATACAATGTGATTAACAAAGATAATTAATTTGTGTCCAATATGGGTTCTTTTTGACGGYGTACATTGCAAATTAAAGAATTTTGAAAGCCGTGAAGTACTTWAAAAAATATTCAAAGATGATATCTAGAATCATGAAATATCTGAATATTCTTAAAAAGAGGTATCATAATATCTGCAGCCCCTCCGTGATATTTTACATAGTTTTTATGCCACCTGGTGGTCAAATCTCTAATAGATTCACCCTGGGTGGAACAGCCCAGGCTCAATGTCCCGGGGGAAAGCCGATACGGCCGCAGTGCCATGGAAAGGGTGAATGAGCGGAGCAGGCTGACACAGGGAACAGTGACATCCACACCAGCTTTGTCCAGGCCAGACAGAAGGACTGTGGCTACTAAAATTCCCAGACAACAAGGAAAGTGGTAGCTGGTCTGTCTCATGCCTCTGGGTACTCTTCTTTCTCACTTTCTTTTGTCACCGGGGCTTTACTCCATGTGACTTGCATTGACACAGGAGGCTCCCACCAGTCATCAATTAACCTTAGGTCAAATTTGTTCAGTTTCTYCCTGAATCAGGAGAAAAACTTTAAAAGCAGGTGGTATCTTAGAGTTTAAATACACATTCCCAAAGAGACAAAGACAAGAATTCTCTTTCTTTTGTAAAGCGTCTGTTTGGGACAGATGAGCATCTGCAGTAAAACCAAGTTTACCTTCAGCTCCATAAGACTATAAAAATTCCTGCATGGGGTCAGACTGAGGATCCAGCTGATCTAATACCTGTTTCTGCTATGRGATTACATCACAAGTTAAGCAGCCAAATTTCATGTACTTACATGCTGGGAGCATACACAACCTACCTGAACACATCTAGTGACTATTCCAGATTCTTCACTTTAAACCTACAATTAGCTAATGAATTTTTCAATGGCTWAACTCCCAAATTAAGTTTTCATATGATTTTAGTGCTTCCCTTTCCAGAATCAAGGAAGTATTTTAGCTTCAAGAAGCACACTTTTTAATACAGAKCAGCATGGGAAATTCTCAAGGAATGAGCATTATAAAGAAACAGAGAAAGCATACACTGATTTTTTCCTTGCTATATCTCGCAGCTCAAGAG
>NW_026623238.1:4725863-4758549 GCF_030028575.1 Malurus melanocephalus
TTCTTAAAAGATCATAAAATGATGATCCATTCAATTCCAGCCCATGCCCACTGAGCTCCTCCTCACTGGGGAGTAAAAGAATATAGCTTGACCTTAGAACTTTCATAATATCATGAAGTTGGCAGGTTGTAAGAGAGAGGAACATGCAAAAATATTTCATAACCCAGAAGATTTTCTGTTTGTGAAATTATAGTAATACKTTGTATTTACATACTGCAATTCAATCTTATTCAGCAATGTTAGTTTGACCTCCTGTCACTCCTGATAGTATTAATATAATTTTTCTTATGTCATAAATGAGGAAACAAGCCCAAGGAGAGTAAATAATCTGCCTTTAATATTTTGGTGAACATAAGAGAGACTGAAAGTTAATACAATGCCTCAGTCCCAGTGCTGTGCCTCACACACAGGGCAGTATTCCAGCCAAGAATAACACACAATTACCATTTTGCCAGGCTTTTTATCTGACACATAATATGTGTGAACTCGATTAAAACTTGTAAATCTTAGTAACTGGAACAGTGGTGTCAGCTACACAGGTCATTGTCTGGTGATGGCAAATGAATGCAGTACTTGTCTGAAGATAGTAACATGCTATATTCTTTGTTGTGTTGGTTCGTCTTTTGGTTTCAGCTAATAAATCACAAACACCATCTTCATCTTGTCCTGCTTGTAAAGCTGGTTAGATCCTCAACATCAACATCTTTTCAATAAATATTCTGTTATTTGGCCTTAAGAAAAGCTGCAACATTCGCCAACAAGGACAGTAAGATAACTGCCTTCTGAGCAGTCTGGACAAACACATCCATCACTGTGTTTGAAGAATATATCCAAGTTTATGCCACATGAGGAAGATKATACAGTTTAAAAATAGGATTCTCAGACTTAATAAAGAAGTTTATATCCCTTTTCCACTGTCTTTTTGCTTAAGTCACTAATGKAAGACCTTGTTTTTTGGAGGCAGCTTCCTGATAGAGCTGTCTCAGTATCACAGGCACATTCTTGACATAGCGGTGGATGGCAAACAATAGCAGAACAGATTCTTTGAGTCAAATTCTTCAATCAAGAATATATACTTATTTAATTTGAATTCTGAAGTGTCACAACCAGAACCATATTARACATGGCACTGTCTAAGTATGTAGAGAGTTCAGATGTCAGAATGTCATTTACTCAATCAATTTTAGCCTTATTGCTGCAGTGGAACTWTGCAATCTACAAAAGTTGAAAATTGATTATTTTTGCAGATGTTCATAGAATTTCAGGCATGTGTTTCTTCATAAACTCATAAAAGTTAAAATCAAAAAATCACATAAYCATTTAGGTTGGAAAAGACCCCCAAGATCATCAAGTCCACTCTGACTGATCACCACCTTGTAAACTAAACCATGGCCCTAAGAGCCACATCCAAACATTTCTTTAACACCTCCAGGGACAGTGACTCCACCAACTCCCTGGGGAGTCACTGGATTTGAAAGATGTATTGGAGAAAACAGGAAATTCAGTATAAAAACTGTAAATGTCTGATGCACATGCCAAGCCCCAGTGAGGCTTCCTGTTTGTTCTCTAGTGACAGATTTGATGGGTCTGTTTGTAGCTGCTTCTTACAGAGCATTTTTATCAGATTAAGACCACAGTGGTGATTTGTGCCTTTTGGTGCCTACAGTAATAGACATTGCTGTATTTATATGAGAGTCAGCAGATTCAATTCTTTCTTTGAGCAGCATCTTGTAAGAGCTGTTGGGGGAAATTGTTAGGTCAGTTGCTTTCATCTTCAATTTAAAAATAGGTGTAATTTCTTTAACATTAATAAAAATATCAGCAAAAAATGGATGTGTCAAATTATAAAGTTAGAGTGGATTGAAGGGAGCAAAAAGGCTTAAGAGGGAGGTGATATCAAAAGATTCACTATTGAGAAAGAGGTGACTGATGTAAGACTAGCCAATTGTGGATTGCAGTTATAGCTTCCTGCTAGTTCCCTACCCTTTGTAGTTGAGTTGAAGATGCTGAGATCACAGGGATCCTGCTAATAAAAGCCATGAAATGTCACAGACTTGGTATAACTTCCCACCATGGCCATGTTGTATCTCTTCGTTTCAAAATGTGACCATTATAATCCAACGTGCTTCTCACAGTGACCATTGGCTCCAGTGACACTTTCTAACTCACAGAGATTCAAAACACTGGTGCTATCCTAGGCTGGAGGGGAGAATAACACAATAACCTCATCTTCAGCATACTTTCCCAAAATTCTCACTAAAAGTTAGAGATATGTTATTTATCTCCATTTAATGCAGAATTGATTTTGTGCGGAAAGACAGAGAATTAGCTATGCAGACAGATTACTGTCACTCTAAATATTGCCAGAAAGATTAATTGTCTACAGTGGCAGAGGCTGTGCTACAACTAATTTATTTGCCACTGCCATCCTTAAACTTTAACAAATGAATATATTAAGATAAATCAGGTACTTCAACATGCACCAGCTAAAGCAAACTATTCTGATGCTCCTCAAACATTTAATTCATCACTGAATTTAGTTCTGCAGTGCTTTACAATGACTAACTTAGCTTTCTCTAAAGAAATGGTAAGGCCAATCTTGGGCTAAAAACAAATCAAATCCCAGGAATTGTTCAAGAATTAACACCTATGATTTTTCACATTCCCAGATTCACTTAGAAAACTCTCACAATCCAAAATTCTATTCCCTGAGGGAATTTGGCTTCCAGCCAAATGTCATAAAGAAAACAGGACAGAACACATTTATCCTAGGCATTCCTTAGTTACCTAGAAAAGAAAGAACCTAGTGCCACCACAGATAATTCTGTGTGACCCCAATGTCATCTGCATCACTCTTACACATGTCAGTGTAGCCTCCAGCCTTTTCCTAGCCCACCTCTAACCTAACTCACAGGTTATAGTAACTCACACTGAAAAGTATTCCAGAGTGAGATAGGAAGTATAAAAAGGTGAAAAGATTATATGGCCTTACTCTGCTCAGACATCAGATGAAGAAAATAGATCCGAGGAACACAAAAACTTTGAAAACATTAAATACTTAATGAAGTAACAGAAGAAGACTAGTGGGTACAGCTCATCACCTGAAAAATACTGCTKCCACTGATTCCTTGCTCTTACAGTGGCTGAAGGTCTTTTCTGAGGCCGCACAAGGGCTTACATAAAAGTGTCACAAATATACTTACACCTGATATGAAAGGAAAGGTGGAAAAATGGAAAGGRAAAATTAAGAAATATGGCCAACCTATGTCTGGCATCAGAATATTTGTGCCAAAATAAACATTCTAGTCCCCTTGACTAAAAATTGGTCCATCCTGTTGGATTTTTCAAACTCTGTTTATGGCAGATTTAATGACTGAAAACATATCCTTGTGTATGTTCAGACTACACTAAAATGATACATTATGGAAGTGTGAGCCAAGTGGGCCGACATTTATAAAGATTAAACATGCAGGTCAACTGGTCAGGTACACAAATAATAAATCAGCTCAGAATCCTTTCACAGAAGCACAGAAACACAGCAGTTTTATGGCACCTCTGGAGATGATCTGGTCCAAYAGCCTAAGGGTGGGGTCAGCCAGTCCAGGCTGCCCAGGACTACATCCAGATGGGTTTTGAATTTCAAGAATAGAAACTCCACAACCTATTGGGGCAATTTGTTACAGTGTCTGACCTCCCTCATGGAAAAAAYCAACTTTTTCTTAAGCTTAAAGAGTATCTCCTGTGTTTGAGTATCAAAGAAATCATAGGATATTCCAGGTTGAATACTTTTTACAGCCTAAGTGATATTGTGTCCCAGGAACTGCTGGCCATGCAAGGGGACTGGCTCTGAGAAGGTACCCGACACTTCTCTTCAATTGTTTGTGAAATATGGTCATTTTTCACATTAACCCTTTAAATAAATGTGAAATCCAGGAAAAGTCGCAGCACTCTGCAGATMACCCACAGTTATCTGTCCTGGGCAGCAATGTCTCGTTTCATGGCCAGTAGCTCTCCAATGCCTTTCAGTCAGCTTAACGTAAACTGAAGACCTTGTCAGAGACCTCATCATCTTCTGGCAGCCCTAACACATGCTAGGGAGAAATTTCCAGTATTTTTAATATGAAATATGAATTGAGTTCTGTAGCCAATTGCAATGATTTTTCTGTCTCCTATAAATTAATATGTCCAGTTTATACACACCTCCCCAAAACTGTACAAATCCAGGTCCTTAATTTAATTCAACTAATTTCTATTTTTGCACATTTAAGGCAGAATTTTGAGGAATTTTTAAGAGGTGCATTATACTCTGTTTCAAAAAGCTCATCACAAAAGTTTCAGAGGGTTCTGCTCTTCCCTGTTCTTTTAAAATCAAAATAGAATAACAAGCGACTGTAGGGATTTTCCTGCTTGAGAGCTGTTGGGGTGGTTTCTTTTGGTGTAATTAAATGTGCTTACATGCAATTGCAAAGGGTATATCTTTCCCTATTTTCTTCTGCTTCTGTGTTTCTGTGGTTATTCTTCACATTGTATCTTTATTTTTCAAGTATATTTTCTCAAAATAAGGATTTTCCTTTGCCAGATGAAAAATATTAAAGTATTTCCAGTAAAAAAAAGATGTGAACAAGTTTTTTATTTACCCTTATTTACTGAAAGAGAGGGATCAGAAGGAGGATGAGAGGTACAGGATACATGACCATACATATCACTTTCTTAGAAAACTCAACTGAAAATGACATAATATATTGGCATTACAGCTGTCTTCTCCCCTTGTTTCTGTACCACTCTTCTTTAAATCAAGTATCCTGTTATCCAAACTACTGCTGACACTAAAATACATGCTATCCACATTTTCTTGTAGCCAGAACTGGGACTGAATGAATCATTCCTATGACTCATCATCTCTTTTTTTTGCATACCGATGTTACAATATACTGAAAGATTTAACATAAAAAGTGGAGTTGTGCCCCTGTTCTGATAGAATCTTTTTGCTAAAGATTCAAATTACTCTCTTTCAAATTATTTTAATTTATGTTCTTCCTGGGATTTTGCTTTACTGGCAGCAGAGACAACAGCAATTAAAGTTCAAAAGCTCATCTTTTGTGCTTTGTGGATGGCCCTGATGAAAAAGACACAGTCCCCATGCATTGAGTGATATTCTAGTTAAAAATGTCAAGAGTTATCAATAATTTTTCTTAGTTTAGTTCTAAAGCCTAAATGAATGTCTGGATTAAGCACACTTTTATATTCCTGCACCAAAGGATCTTTTCTTGGCACAGTTTTCCAAGCAGTAGAAACTACAAGAAGCATTATAAAGCCTCCAGTCTAATTCACAGAAGTCATATACCAGCTATCCTTTCTTGATGAAAGACTATATTGTACCCCTGGGACACTAACTAATAGTGGGATTTGTATTCTGGTACCCTGCAGATACTCAGGAAAGCAAAAGGGAAAAYAAACCACATTTTACCACCTGGAAAACTTAGCAGATCTACTCAGATCAGGAATTCACAACCCAGATCCGATATTTTCCCCATAGTTTCCTGTGGAACATTATCACACTCAGCTACTTACTCAGAAGGATATTTAACAGGRATTTCCCTCTGGAGGGATTGCTCATGACAGCATAAGATAGGAAACATTTGAAGTTTGGTAAAGAGGATTAATCTGTGTTGAGTGTACAGTACGAGAGAACAGAAGTGCTTTGRAGGAAGCCAGAGGAAATCACAAAATGGTAGGAGGTGGTAGAATGGGTGAGTTGTTTTCCTCAGTGCACAAATTACTAGGGCCACTCACAGGAAAAGGGTTTGCTTAGGTAAGCAAATACTCAGAGGTATTCAATGACTGTAGCTTCTTACTGCAAAAAGCCCAGAACCGTCCAAGAGCAGTGGGTGGTAACACACCATGAAGCATGTGCTGGGAAGGAAGTGAATGCAGCATCTGCAGTGAGTCCTGCTGCAGACAAGTTATAGCAATCTAAAACACATCTTCTGAACAGAGTACATGGAACAGCTATGGAGACTGCTATTATGACCTTAAACCCTGAAAACAGGAGTCCTTTTTTTTGTGTGTTAGGATGCAGAGCTACTCTGCTAGCAGCTGAAAGTGTTTTGAGAAATAAGAGGTTGTTTGGTGTATGGCATCCCATGAGCACAGTCTTCCGGTGAAATGTCTGATGAAGGCAAAAAGCTTATTAAGTAAGTTCATATAAATTGAACTAAAGAAATGCACTTCTAAATAAAGTTCATATAAATAAATCTAAATAAACACAGCTGTGATATTTCAGAGAGTAATGTTYTTTCTATGCTTCCTAAATGTATAAGACTAGCAAATCAGTGTCAGAGTTTAACCTTTTCATGCTAGATAGTGACAGTTTAACCAAAGGTTTGGTAAAACTTTTTTTGCCRGTTTTGCCAGGTCCTTCATGCCCCATCTATTGCTATATCTGCTATAGATCTATAATGGGACATAGGCAACTGTCCTTTTGACTGCTTTTTCTAGGAGCACATCCATGGTGCAAATTCCCCCTGCTGTAGCAAATGCAGCACTGGCTCTAAGCTCCCCAGCCCTGCAGGGAGGTAGGAGACATTCAGTGGGGCTTTCAGGCACTGTGATGGCTGAGGAAAAGGYTAAATCTTGAACAGATTTGCCTGTTAAGTCATGACGGTATCTCCATTGCTTGACAATAGAATGCTCTGCAGCTCTCATCTCTATTTGTACTGAATGGTAGAACTCTGAACTTTGTGAAACACAGAACCATTAGCGAAATGCTACTCTGATACAATGATAATTCATTGTATCCTTGGATTAAATTCTCTAAGTGATAATATACTTGCTGGTTTTAAATGTCACCAAAATGTCCATAGTATCTTGAACAAGCATTTAGATTTCATTTTCATTCATTATAAAGAAAGCTTTTTCATAATAATTTTGAACTGCAGATGATATTTGTTGATTTAATTAAAAAAATAAGGTGGATTTTGGGTCTGAAATTGCCTAAGAACTTCTTGCAGTCTTAGCATGTAATGTCCAGAAAGCTTGTTCAAGCCTCCTGGATATTGGTGATATTAAGAAAAGGATTTCCTATGCAGCTTAATACCTCTGTCCTATCCAGATTTAAAAAAAAAAAAAAAACAACCACCTAATCTGCTTGGAAACCCATGATCTTGATGGCTGGAGAGAAGGTATCTCCCAGGAACAGTATAATGATGGATCATATTAATTCAGCTATCTCCTGCTTAGGGGACAGAATAGTTAATTTCAAATTAAGCTTTTTTGCTTTCTCTAGAAGGTATTAAATAATATTAAATTACTTTATAACATTATCACAGTACAGAGAATGCACTATGAATTTCCAAAGACCAAATAGCTGARTGATTTCCTTTAATTCCCACCACTCTCAGAAAAGGTCATGGTTGCTTGACACTACAGCTCACTTGCAAGGAACAGTTCAAATGGGTCATCCAAGTAAGCATGTTAAGGGAAGAAAGTTGTTTGATTATGTATTTGAAACTTGCCAGTACAATTTCTGTGTATTTCTGTCTACTATTCCAATACACGGGCAGAATTAGCCATAACAACAACACACCGCCATCTCTCTTAGCTTACGGCCAAACAATCTGAAAAAGTAGAGTTGGTCTCACTAACAGGGATCAACTTCCAATTAAAGAAATGAAAACATGCAGACTTCAGAATAATTAAGAACACGTCATTTATAAACCCTCAATGCTTTCCAGAGYCCTCTTGTTCTCTGGCACCTACCCATTTTGTTTAGTTGTTTCTCATGCTTGGTAATTTTCTCAGAGGTTTCTTACACAAACATCAAGGAACATTAAAAGGTTTTTTTTTATGGAATTACAGAGGCCAGGAAGTGTTTCTTCTGTGAGTGATATATGGACAYGGAAAAGCTCCAGATGGAGAACACTAGGTGATGCATAAGCTGGAGAAATCCTGAAGGCAGAGAATCTCTCCCCCATGATTTCATGGACTATGTATCCCTGAGGGTAATGTCACAAATTACTACAGTGATTTTCAAGAGTACCTGTCTTRTCTGAAGCTCTTGTGTACTCAAGAGGCAGTTTTCCAGACCAGACTGGAGTAAGACTATCAGAATCTGACACTGACTCAGTGCATTAGTGATGGGACAGTTGGTAGAAGCCCCTCTAATTCTGTAAAACCCTCCAGCTGCCAAGAATACTATTACCCGAATATTAGCTATTGCCAGCTCCTTATCTGTTTTCCATAGAGAGGATCATGTTGTGTGCTATACATTTGAATTTCAGCTTTCTCCACCTAGGTATTCAGTTATAAATTTCYGTCAAAGAGAAACAAGGAGAAAAATTAAATTAGACAAGAGAAGGATATATGATGTCTGAAGGATAAATGCTGGAGGCAACTGAGTTAGATTGTTTCTTTGATTTATTAAATAAATCAGCTGGTATTCCTAACCTAACCACTATTTTTACTATACTTATTCTGTCTCATATTGATGGGTTCACTGATTTTTCTGAAATACCTCCCCAAAACCTCCCTAAAGGTTTAGAAAGACCACAGGGAAATAAATCAATGACAACCTGCCAAAGTCCATCACAATGGCTGCTGTTCTAATTCATTTGATACAGGTCAGCTCAGATCATGGAGTTGGAAAGCTGACATTGATTTAATTAAGTGCAGTACACTGTATTGTTTTAAAAGGAGATATTCTTTCCATGTTTTACATATACATTTTATGACATCCCCAAAGCAAAAAGCTACACTTGGAACRTTGGAAAAGAATACAGCAAAACTGAGTCACTGAATAAAAGGCTGCTTCCAGTTTAGTTTGATTTAAGAGAGGTAGAGATGATCTCATTGAGAGCTAATAGAATCAGAAAGTAGAAGTGAAGGGATCGATTTTTGTTTCAAACTTGAAACACTTAGAACAGAAAAGAATACCAAAGCTCTGAACCTAAAACTACAAAAGTCAGAAGGGGAAAAAAAATTTACTTCTTTAATCAAAATCTAGGAAGAKAAATAGTAACGTTGTTTTGCCCAGCTGGACTTGAAACACCTGTGTTCATCATTTACTTTAACCCTGTTGAGTTGATGGTCAGGTCTGAGCACATTGTCTGCTGCCACCTTGGCACTGGCCTTCCTTAACATTGGAAGAAGTCAGTGAGAGAAATAGTAAAACTAAAAGGGCAACCAARCCTCAGCTGTGAAAGCCAAAAGCTGATCTCAGCCAAGGAACAGCCCTGTGACCCTATAACTGGATGATCTCCTTCAGTATGGGTCCACTGTTACAGTGCCATGAGTAGGTACTAATATGGAATCACAGAATCACAGAATTGCTTAGGTTAGAAAAGACCTTTAAGAGAATTGAGTCCCATGGAAATCAGACACTGCCAAGCCCACCACTAAACCACGTTCCCTAAGTACCACCCCTACACAACTTTTAAGTACTTCCAAARATAATGACTGAAACACTTCCCTGGGCAGCCTATTCCAATTCTGGGCAATGCTATCAGTGAAGTTGTTCCTAATATCCGATCTAAAGCTCCCCTGGTGCAATAGGGGCCATTTCCTTTTGTCCTATTGGTTGTTACCTTAGAGAACAGACCAACACCCACCTGGCTGCAGCCTCCTTTAGGTAACTGTAGAGAGTGATAAGCTCTCCAGGCTAAACTCAGCTGCTTACCATTAGATTAGTGCTCCAGACCTGTCATCAGCTAATGAGATAAAGTAGCAGTGAGGGGCCCAAAACTGAACACAGGATTCAAGGTACACACTTACCAGTGCTTAGTACAGGGAGATATCCCTTCCCTAACCAGGCAGCTGTGCAGCCACACTTCCCAAGACAGTAGTGTTGCATACTGGGGTTACTGAGAAAAGAGTTCTAGAACACCACCTGGGCAGGGCAGGGCAGGGCAGGGCTCACTGATTGCCTGCTGCTGCTGGAAAAGCTGCAGGAGATGCATGTTGATGGCTTTTCCTACCTCTCCTCTATTTTCCTTCTGCCCTCCCCTAGGAGTAAGAGGGGAGGGAGCAGAAATGAAACCAGAACTTGCGCATGTTTACCGCTTCTTAGGCTGTACACCCATACCAGAGGCCACAACCGCCCCATATAGCCAGGCTCTGGCTGCCGCGGCCACTCTGGGTCTGTGTTCAGCTCGTGTCTGAGGTGCCGCATCCTCCACGTTCCCAAACCCCTGCATTTACTCCTCGGTGTCACGATCAGCTGCTGCTGGCTCTGGATGCACAGCGGCGTGGCAGCCTCTCCTCCCCAGGAGGAAGCCTTCGGAGGTGATGTTCAGCAGTGCAGGAGCGTGGTTACACTGCTTGAACTGATGGACAGCACTGAGACAGGCTGACTGCCACCCCAGCACACACACAGCCCGACCCACGCCCACAGAGCACCAACAGACAGTTTAGCAGCTACCTGGAGGAGCACAAACAATGCTGTGCTTTAATCGACACTGATAAAAAGGAACAACAGAATCCACCTGCTGGTCAGATTTAAATCAATGGATTCAAACCATGATTCARACCAACCACTATGGCTGATTCAAGCCAATATTTTATGCTGAAAATTGGATTCTTCCCCAAATATTCACTGGTTCTTGTTCTATATTCTTTAGTACTGTGGGAATCTGGGTGATTCACTGTGGGATCCCCTTTCTGTTTGAGAATGGATGTAAGCTACCCTCAGGCTCAGATTTTTTCAACACTTGCAAAATGATATTTCCTTTTTCTTTTCCCCCTCCCCTAACTGGAATTGYTATTCCCAGTGTCCCTGGGGCTCACTCACTCACAATTAGGGTCAATGAAGAGACATAAGAAGGAGACTTAAAATATTTAGTATTTTCTATTAAAACAGTCCTGAAAYAAAACCATTCAAAACCAAAAAGAAAATTTTGCCATGGCTTAAAGCACCTTTCTCCGTTCTAATTTCCTGAATACTTTTGCTTTTATTATAATGTGCTTGATTTCCTTTTGTAAGAATTTTCAATTTTAAAAGGTAAAATGTCCAAAATAAATGGACTGCAGAAGAAAAATAAATTCATACCAAGTCTAACAACCCCACCCATTCAAAAACCAAGGAAATAACTGCAGATAGGCACATGCACATACGGAATGTAAATTTGTATCTATCAGGAATATGTATCAGGGAGCACTGGATTTTTTATATCAGCATTAACACAATTCAACACTGATGAGATGGGAAACAAAAGTAAACATGAAAAATGCATAAAATTATGAACTTTATTTTGATCTCAAGCATATAACTTTAAGCTCAGACTTTTAAAATTGATAGAGATTTAYTCCAGATTTATACCATTTTAATGGATCTGTAAGGGCTGATGATTACTGCTGCTAACTACTCAGATTRGATCAATTGGATGCACTAAATTCAGCAGCATGAAGCAGTCTAGTCTTGTCTTGGCTAGAGATTGGGGTCCGGAGTGGAAGTAACATAAACAAAGAACTTTCAGACTTAAATTATTTTGCCATGGAACTGTCTTCTTGGTCTCCTTGAAGAGAAGCTATTTTAAGCAAATGAGGAGGAGCAAATGCCTAAATGAATTTTTGGGAGGCATAAGAGATACATGCCACAAAATGGAGTTTTGTCCAAAGAATTCCTTTGTTGTCAGGTTGGAAATGCTTTTCTTGATGCCATAGAAAGCCTCAAGGTTGTTTTAAGCCAATATGTAAAAACTGATACCTTGTAAAAATTTACAGATTGCCAGAACAACAGACAGATTTCACAGCATTTAAATTTCAAAAGCTGTAAAAATAACATGTTTAAGAATTACATTTAAACCTACCTATCAGCTATGAGATGAAAAAGAAAAACAAAACATGTACAGCCCATGTTACCTACATATACAACATTTGACAAAGTATTTTTATCAGATAGTGACGTGTTGGAAGGAAAGGAGCTGACAAGACAAAACAGATGAGACTTATTTCTTTGTTCTAGAGGTGAAAATACTTCAGACATCTTGGTAGCATTGCAAGTCAAATTGTAACTCCCTGGTGTTCCTCTGGCATGTAAAATAGACAAYTCCTGCTACTACAAGGAATGTTAAGAAGCAGAAAAATTACCATGGAGCATGAACTGCTCTGTTCCATGTCTCTGGGTCGTGTTTGAAACTTCTCTTTTGTGTCAATATCCAGATGATAGATAGGCCTCAGAAACAGCAGTGCCAAGATCCAAATTTCTAGGGGCTGAGAAGCCCTGAGAGGTTTTTGGGAGAGACACTTTACAGAGAGTCTTCAGAGACAGACATGTGCTTTTGAGATTAATGTGATCTCAGTTACTGACTGTGATGAGAGATCAGGCTGCTAGAAAAGTTGGGAAACAGCCCTGATCCTCCAAAATGGCAAGGATTTGGCAGCATATTATTTCTGATACAGAAGGAAAATAGGATCAAAAAAACCCAAACAAACAAACAAAMAAACCCCAAAAACCAAAAMCAACAAATTGAAAAGTTCTATTTTTCCAAAAACATGATTTTGGGTCTCCCAGATTGTTTAGGTCCTTATTCTATGCAATCTGGATTTTTTTCTCCCATAGTTCAAGCAAGCAATGCAACTGCAAGAAAGCTTGAAATTCTGGTATGGGTTAACTCTTTACTTTTTCTAATTTATTTTGAGCAAGAAACATCCCTAACCAAAACCAGTATTTTAGCTYATTTTTAATTTGTTACAAAATTAATTATCTTGTAATTATTTTACAAAATTTCTTCAGACCTAATGAATTATTTTTTCAATGGAAATAAAGTGGATGTTTTAATATTTTTGTGCTATAYTTAGTCTTCTAGTGACATATTACTTTCTCTACCACATAGAATTTGATATCTAAAGCCTAAATGAAGGTTTGCAAAATCTCAATATATAACAGAAAACACAARACACAAATGCATGACACCACAGACTTAATCACAAAACACAAATGCATGACACCACAAACTTAATCAGATGCTTTTTTCTCCCACATTACCTCAACAAAATAATTTATTCCATTCTTCAGTCCTGCTTAAATCCAAAAGCTTGTGTGAAGAATTTGTGTGAAGAAATCATAGAGAACTGTTACACACCAAGMCAAGAATTAGGAAGGTGTCAGGTCTGAAATATTTTCCAGGGTCAGATATTAATCTTCTCTTATTCAAATACAGGGCAGCATACAAGATCACCAAACATTGATTAAGAATTCCTGATAATTAATACAGTCAAAGTAATTTGAATGAGTTGAAAATGTAAAGGTTAAATTTGTATTGCTATTTATTATTTATATGAGCAATCATAGCCATTGAGAAACTTTTGCTAGCTCGGAATAAGGAGAATAAAAAACATTGCTACTACCTCTGGTGCCTTCTTTCCTTGGTAAAGGTGAGAGATGGTACAAGAGATAAGGACATGACCTTTAGAGTGAGTGCAGAGGAGGATCATGAAGATGTTTAGAGGGATGAAGCACTTCTGTGATGACAGGCTGAGAGAAGTGGGGTTGTTTAGGCTGGAGAAGAGAAGGCTCTGRGCAGACCTTGGAGCACCTTCTCATGCCTGAAGGGAACCTACAGAAGAGCTGGAGAGGGACTTTTTGAAAGCACCTGTAGTGATAGGACAAGGGGGAATGGCTTCAAATTGAAAGAGGGACAGTTTAGATTAGATATTAAAAAGAAATTTTTTACTGTGAAAATGGTGAGGCACTCAGGCCCAGAGAACTCTGATTGCCACATCCCTGGAAGTGCTCAAAGCCAGGTTGGGCAGRGCTTTGAGCGACCTGGRCTAGTGGACAGTTCCCTGCCCATGGCAAGAGGGGTTGGAATTATATGATCTTGAAGGTCCTTTTCAACCCAAAGCATTCTATGATTTTATGATAAGTGACTCTTTTCTGACTGCACAGAGAGGAGGCAGCAGCACAGTGGCAGCAGCAGAATAGCAGAACTGCCCTCACCCAGGGGCAGGGACAGGCACTGCCCACTGCAGGATCCACAGCCAGGGAGCTCAGAGAGCTCAGAGTCACAAGGCAAAGAACAAATGAGCCCTCAACCATTACAGCCTTGTGTACATGACCTTTTACCAAAGAGTGCTTGCACCCTCCCAGTAAGGCCATGAACCAAAGGGACATCCACAGCTTGTCTCTTCCACTCCAGTCTTAYCCCAGAGCACCCCTTGAAGTGCTCTGACAAACCACTGCCTTTGCTGGCACAGAAAACCTACTGAAAGGGAACTGAAATATGTCTCTAAAATCTGAGACTGCCTTCAGTACTTCTGAATCCTGCTACATTGTGGGAAAGTTCAAAGAGCAGCTCTATGATGTTAAATTTCTAAGAAACCTATAACAGAATTAGGGGAAATAAGTATGAATTATAGTCTTTAAAGAAAAAGAATAAKAAGTAAATATCTGGAGGGATTTTTTAGAGCTTTTGGATAGAGGTGATCTGAGAAGAGGATGATAAAGGAAGCAGCCAAAATTGTAACTAGGAACAGAGGTTAAAAGTTTCCCTTTAAAATACTTTCAAATTTTAGCTACAACTAATAAGAGATTTAAGGATTGGAGTGAAATCATTGAGCTCAAGCTGACTTCATTAGAGCTACTCATGTGAGGAAAATGAACAGGATTTGGCCATAAAGCTGAAAGGCCTTTGACCTTGTTTTCATTGCCAAGTATTTTCTAATTGATACTGCATGTCAACTCTGCCCTCTGCTAATACACTAAATAATCAATGCTATCCAAACCCATGGCTCATTTTCGGCCTAGAACGTGATTTTGTTTGTATCACTGCCACAGGAATGTTGAGGGAGCCAGGAAGGGGCTGTGTCATTGGACTGCTCCCTCCTCACGCTGCACCATGTTTGTGTTATTCTGTGCTCGTTAATRGAGAGGTCATAGCCCTCTTAGCTGTAGTCCCCTGGTAAATCCCCACCCAGCTGTAATCCGCTGTACCTTGAAGAGGATGGGATTCCTCTGCTTGCTCTGAACATTGCCTTATTCCATGAAACTACCAGCCACCTTTAAAGGGACTGATTATCCAAATCCTAACAAATGACATGTGACCTCTAGATAGATATCTAATTAGGGAGAATGTACTCTAKGGCTTGGAAAGCCACAATGTCCTGAAAAGAAATGGGGAATATTTTGGGCATCTCAGATAATCTTGTTAAACTGGAGTATAAACTCTAAAACAGGACTATGGATTTTTTTCATTAATTCTGCTATTTTGCAGCATTAAAATCTTACTAAACATGTTCAACTGTATARTGCAACAGTATCTTTGTTATACAAACTTGAGATTTAAGGCTGCAGTCAGATTGTGTTTTCCAACAGTCACTTATTCTCTGATGGTATCCCTACACATTATGACACCTGATGTATGTAAAATCTACTTTAATATTACGCTCACCCTCTCAGAAGCTGAACAAGMCATGTCTTGCTTGCAGTTCTTGGTGGTGGTGCCTGATGCTGACTCTATTTCGATTTTTGGTACCTAGGAAATAGTGAAACTACTGAAGAAACTCACTGTATCAGGTACTGATGATAGATAATGACTTGTGAAAGCAGTTCTTTTTAGTATGATTTTCCTCACTTATCTTCCGGTATTATTTAATAATTTTGTAATACTTACATTTATTTCATAGGTGGATTCAAAATTTAAGGAATTTTAATATCAGAAAGAGTCTTTCTTAAATCTAATGATGTCCTCTCAGAAGCAGAATTCTGAAACACCTTTGAATTAATTTTTGCTTGAAGTGGAAAAGTCATAAAATGCTCCAAGTCACGCAATGTTGGTGAAAAAAGCCCAGATACTKACAAAGTCTATGCATTTTTCCTGTAATAAGTCAGTCTTGTAGCCAAAAATATGCAYTTTGTTTCTTACCTAATTGTGACTTTCAGCCATTACAGTTTCATTGATTGTTCTTGCTGCATTCAAATGGTTATTTCCCCCACCTTGTGTTGCTCTTTGGTAAGTGAAACAAAGAAAGTGCTTTGAGTGCTGCACAGTGACATCATCTCATTTGCTTTCTCATCATTCTTCCATGAACACTCTTCTGTGACAAACAGTCAGTATGGACCACACACTCCAAAACAAGACAGAGAGGGGGTGGGATTGCTCTCACTTAGAATACAACCCAGACAGCTCCTGCAAGGTACTCACACTAAGCTCTTGTTATAGTCAGTGAGGGTTCCTTTTCATGTGTGATTCACAATGTGCGTGATACATTTGAGATGAGGTGAATAATACCCTAAAAATGCCTATTTGAAGATAATGACATCATTTGGATAAATGTTTCTATTYCAGAAGTTGCAGCATTAGTAAAATTACATATGGAAATTTCTTTATGGTACATAATTGTCTCAATTTACCTACTCAGGAGCTGGGTTTGCCTATTGCCCAGTGTTTCTAGAGCGTGCTCCATCCTTCTGATCATCCTCATGGCCTTCTTCTGGACTTATCCCAGTTTCACGTCCTTCTCATGTTGGGAGTCCCAGAGCTGGACCCAGCACTCAAGTGGGGTCTCATGAGAGCAGAGCAAAGGGGGAGAATCCACTCTCTCAACCTATTGCCCATGTAGCTTGGGATGCAGCCAGGACACAACTGGCTTTCTGGGCTGCAAGAGCACAGTGCCAGGTCGTGTCCAGCCTCTCATCCACCAACACCAGCCAACATCCACCAACACCCCCAGGTCCTTCTCAGCAGGCCTGCTCTCAATCATTCTCCACTCATCCTGTATTTCTGCTTGTGATTGTCCCAACCCAGGTGGAGCCCTGTGAACTCAGCCTTGTTGAACTCCATGAGGTTTGCAAGGTCCCAGCTCTGAAGGCTGTCCAGGTGGGCATCTASATGGCATCCCTTCCCTGCAGCCAGGTCACCACACCATACATGATGTTTTCATGGGATGTCAGTCTCTCTGTRCCCTTCCCAGGCTACTAATCCTAGATTCTACCTTCTGTAGACTTAACACAGACTGTAAAAAAGGATAGTTGATATTCTTTTGCTTATTCATAGAATGCACACACATGCAGGAGCGATGCTCCATATATGTGAATCAGTGTGTTGAATTTACAGTTTCTTAGCACMGGTTTAGTCTCTCACTTCAAAACCTGTATGTTCCATTATCCAAAGAAGGAATTTCTGTTCATAGGCCTTTTGATTTGTTATCTAGGTAATGAAGAGCATTGAATCACAACACAGCCAAGTGTTAACAATAAAAACGCCCTGAAGACAAGGTTCTCTTCCAATGTTTACCATTAATTTCAGTATGCTTTCATTAGAACAAGAGGATTTTTAAAATTCAAATTAATTGCTAAAACAGTAACAATTGCTCCATTATCTAAATCAAGAAATGCTTTAGAATAATCTTGTTAATCTTAATTTTCCTTAGAAATACCARTTTAAACAAATTGATAGTTTACCAGAAAACAAAACTTCTGATAAATTTCCTTTACCTCTATTTGCTTTGTTTTTTGAAATTCTGAAATGTTGTTATATTTTCTCAAAGAAGAAGACTACATTTTTTAATGATTAAGACAATCTTATTTTTAGAAGCTAAGGAAAATGTTTCATAGACCTTCTAATAAATTTGTTTTCAAAATTAGAAGACGGAAACAATCAAATTTAATGTMATTTTAATGCTCATCTGAGTGTATTTTACAATTATAAACATAAAAATACAAAAGTATATGTCTGTGTTAAGTCATATGAAAAGTATTGAATAGAAAATGCTTAGAAGGGAGCATAAAAACAGTTTTTCTTCTTCAGACTACCTTTTGAAATGCAGAATTTTGTTGCTCAACAAGTAGCAAATATTTAATAAGCATGGATAACTTTTCTTCCAGCGTGCAATTTCTTTTTTTGAACATATGCAAACTTTTAGCTTCTACAGCATCTTACAATGAAGTATTTTAAGCGTAACTATGCATTTTATGCCACTTGCAAGCTTTGTGTCATGTTCCCAATGTTTTTTCATTTGATGCAATGAATAATTGCCTATCTACCTTCTCAGCAGCTATCATAGCCAGCCATAGATATTTTCCTAAGCTGAAAAGCCCTTGAAAACTCTATTTATTGTTTCTTATACAAAATCTGTCCTTTATCTTTTAATTTCAGTTCTTAAACTCTTTTGACAGTCCAATTTTTCATCCTGGTTTAGCCTGGGGAAAATGTTGAAATATTAAAAAAAATTCTTTGGGGATGGGAAAATAATTTTCTGTCCAGCTCCAGCTTTCAGTTCCATTATACTATCAAGAACAAAGCATCTAAAATCTACAAACTTGTATAATACATCTGGAATCAGGTACTTCCACAGTGAGAGATTCTTAGACAATGAAATAAATTTAATCTCCATGACTTCCTCAGGTGATTTGTTGCCACACAACCTTCTTCTTCTATTTCATTTTCATTAAAAGTATTTACCATTAATAATTATTACCATCTGTTCAAGTTGGGATCAGATTTGCAGTGCTATAAATTAGAAGAAGCTTTGCAGAAATAAGTCTGTTTTTTGCTTTAGATAAAACTTAGTCATATTCTACTGTCTTCATTCATGCCTGCTGCAACTTTATAAAGAGTAAAGTCTATTGAAAGAAATTGAGAAAACCTCAGAAATCAAGTCACTTTAAAGAATCAGAAATTTTCCAAAGGGCAGTAACATTTATAGACACCTAAATTAAGACATGCAACTTCAGGAAATATTYAGCACACCTACATGTGTAGATGTTTATGTGTATCTATTAAAAATGAACCAAAAAAAMCCCAATGATAATTTAAGAAGAACAAATGGCCTCATGCACTGATTCAGCAAACTTACAAGTCTGGTCATACCAAAGCTGCTAATGTTAGTAATCAACATGATTCTTGTTGTGTTATGTACCATGTGCATAAAAATTAGAAGTTTTTATATTTCTTTGCTTAAGGGTGAAGTAAAATAAGCTATCTATAAGACAAAGCCAACTGGCTGAAAAGGAACACCAACAGGAAAATAAACTGAAAAAAATGAATGGATATGTTTTCTCCTGATCCCTTCAAATCAAAGATGTGTGCCTCTCCAGARGCCATGTTTTACCAAGAGTAGACAACAAGAGATGGATTCAACAGCAACTACGCCATAGCGATCATTGCTATGATTTATACTGACCCCTATTGCCTTACCTTATTTGCAATTTTGAGGATTTATCCACAGGACAGGTGTCTTTATAGAAGGTGCACCTCAAATATGGGTAGGCAGACTGAATGAAAAAATCAACAAAATAATATTTGAAATACAGAGGAAAATTGGGGAAGGAACAAAATATGTTTGCAWAGGAGTGACATTGGATAAACTAAACTATTATTCAGCAACTATTTCTTAGCTGAACTCAATCCACAGTTTATTTAAAAATATCTAGTTTTGGCTGCTAATTTAGGACCACAGACAGTAGTTTTCTAATGTATAAGAACTAAACATCCTAGTAATAAACCAGTTCATCAGAGACTTTATTGGTGGATGGAAATTTGCATTTTTGCTAGATTTTGTGTTGCAAAAAGTATTCAATACAAAGATCAGCTCTTTAATCGTGATTAAGACTGACCAACAAACCAGAAAAGAAATTTTACAAGATTAAGGATATCATTTCCAGTAGCCTTATTAATTACCTATCAAAAAATTTACCATTACTCCAGGCAGCACTTATTGCAGAAAAAAATATTAGGTAGTATAATGCAGATATTGTGACAGTGATTTTTCTCAATCACCTGCTAAACAAGTAATTTTTTTCTTTCTATGAGGCGCCAGAGAGACCAGAAGAATTAACTTACCAAACTACTGGGGGAAAGTGTGCACTGTTTGAATGAGAATTCAAGGAAGGTTTCCATTCTACCTGGCATCTCAAATACAATTTCAGCTTTTCAGATATCCTCAACCATAACAATTTCTCAGTTTCAATTAGAGGAACACATCCTTTCCATCTGAAAAGCTTGTAATTTGAGAGTCACTTTGGTAGCTTGATTCCAGATCCCACATCCAAGCCAGGATTCTAGAACACGGATTTCCTGCCCTCCACGTCTGTCACTCCAGGTACCCAACGGTCCAGTTCACAGAGAAGGTTCTTTGTTACTACTGTTTAGCATGTTGTTGCATTAACATCCATTATTACAGCACAGTTGTGACAAATTGCTGGAAGGAGCTGTGTATCCATCCCTTAAGTCGTAATATACTACATAAATTCAAGGATCCAATTGATAAAATATGCAGTATCACAAAAAAGTATGCTAATATGCATATCAAAAAGAAAGGCTAGAGATCAGAGGAAGTAAAGCTAGTACTAGAAACATACTTTTGATTTAACTATTCTTTTTAATTACAATTCAGTGATAGTCTATAAATTCTAGGTATATTTACTTTGATATTACATGAATTAGTATATCATCAATTTTTTTACATTAGCAGACACACACATATTCCTTTCAAAATCTTAATATTCTAAATGCTAGCATATGATCTTGAAATATATTTTTAACATGAAGTTTATATTTTTAATATAAAAATATTATGTTTAATAGCATCCCAAAGTAATTAAAATGCCATTACAGGGGAGTGTAAAGGAAAAAACTCACATCCCTTTGTGGGTCAGGAAAAACTCAGATGAAAATCTTGCCTGTTTTCAATCAGGAAAACAGGAAAAAGTCTTTCACAAGACACAGGCAGAAACCTTTTCCTCAGCCTGAAAAACTCCATTTCCACTTTCATATTCTGCTGTTCACATGATGGGTCCACCAGATGTATTCTCATGGAGCACCACACCACAAGCAAACTGAAATTCTGAAAGCTGTTGTAAAACAAAATTGCCACCCTCCAGTTGGCTTTTCTCCCTGAAGGACATTCATAACAGGAAGGGGCAAAAAAAAAAACAAGTGACAAGAGAAAAAGGACATACCTTAACACTGCAAGTCTTTCTGCTAATTATAAGACTATTTTGTGGTAATTTGCATATAGGAAGTCAAAATCTGTAATAAGTAAACAAAGTGACCATTATTTTACACTAGGTTTCAGTAGTGTACACAGCATACCAGCACCATGTCCCTGAAATATATTCATATTTGAGAAKATCCTTTTAGGTAAAAATACCTCGTAGTGTAAGACAGTTCCCTTTTCTGGACCACTGTTACAGGTATCTATGCTATATGGAACAACAACATGAGCAGCTGAATTACTGCTGAGCATCCTACAGCAAAGACGTGTGCAAGACTGAAGGCTCAGGTTCTGAATGCATAAAAAGCAGGTTAATGTGTCACTGCCTCTTCTCGCAGCATCTCACTGGGGACAACAACTACACCTTTTGTCTTTCTGGACCTATCATGTTCAGAATATCCTACAAATACAGATACCCAGGATGGAGTCGAGCCTCAAAGGCAGTCAATTTCATTTTGCAGATACATCTTCTCAATTCTTGTACAACAATAATAATAAAAATAAAGTGACTGAAGATGACATGATTTGGTGTGATCAAGCAGTTAAGTGCTTAAAAGGCTTATGGCACCTGTGTAACTTACATAGTGAAAATGATTGAAGGGGTGAGATGAGGACATTGGTGGAGCAGAAGGTATGAGAGGCAGATTCCTTAATTCCATTTCACATCAAAGTCTTCTCCAGACAGCAACAATGGTTTATAAAAGCTTTTTCACAGACTGTGCAGCTGCCTGTCCTGGTTCTTCTTTTTCCTCTAGCTGTTTTCTATCTCCTCTAATAAGGCTCCTTTCAAGAAATATGAGAACCTTCATAGAATTTCATCAGGATAATGTGCTGCATACCTCCTCTGCAAAGTAACCTGACTTAGAAGGCCTATAATAGTTTATTCTCTAAATATTCTTTTACTCTGATGATAACAAAAAAAAGGAAAGATCACAGAATATTCTGAGTTGGAAGGTACCCACAAAGATTCTCGAGTCCACATCTCAAGTGAATGGCCYATATGGAGATCAAACAAGCAACCTTGGTGTCATTAACACCATTCTTTTACCAACTGAGCAAATATCAGGGTAAGGTGGTTTAATAAATACCTTAAGGAAAGAAAAGAAGGTGAAAATTTGAGTTATTGTAGAGCATAGAGAATGTGGAAGAACATGAAGGACAAGGATATATTTGCTGCCTTGAACATTTATTTACTTAATTATATTCTGGCAATCACAGCCAGGAAGTGAATACATCCACGTTGTTAATGAAATGTGTGATGTTTTAAGGACTAAATCTAGGCTGAGCTATGAAGAGATAACTTGCATGTCATACTTTTAATTGCTACCAGTAGCTAACATTTATGAAAGCTCATACCTTTGTCAGAGTGGGATCCACTGCTGCCAGCCCACACTGCATTACTGAAACTCAAAACTTGTGTAACATCTCACATTTTGCCTAATTTTGAATGCTTACATCTCTGTGCTACTGACAACAAAACCCCACATATTTGCTGGAAGCAAAATAACAAGAAACACTCTAGATTTGAGTCCCTTTTTGTCATTTGAGAAGGTTTCTGTGTGTGTGAATATTGTAAAATTTTACTAGATATCCAAATAACTGATAACCAGTTCTAAAAAAAAAAATCTTAATTTCTCCTTAGGGCAAAAGTCACATTATTCAGCCTAATGAAAATAAAAATCATAATGTGCAGGAGTAAAGCATGTCTCAGAATTCTTAAAGCCATTACTCTCAAAGCGGTCCATTAAGCCTTGTGTTTCTAAAGAGAGACAGCTATTTTCAAGGAATATTTTCTTCAGCAGCAATACACAGAAGACTCCCTAAATGCAACACATGTTCTCATGTAGTCTGCAGCTACTTAAGTCATGGCTCATAACAGATTATGAAAAATATAAGACTCCTGATGGAGATACAAAAAAAAAAAAAAAACAAAAAACCAACCAACCCTTGGGCTACTTACCAGCCTTCTGTTGTGTGACTATTAATGTGGCAGATTGTGTGGGAGAGAGTTTTAGGGGAACACAGCTGATCCCAACTGTCCAAAGGGATAGTCTACAGTTCATGATGTCAAGCTCTGGAACAGAGGGAAAAAAAGGGTGCTCATGGTAATGACATTTGCTTTCCCAAATAATGTTACAGGTGCTGAAGCTCTGCTTTACAGAATGAGGCTGGACACCTCCCGAAAGCAAGTAGTGAATTAATTCTGCTTTTTCCTTGGCTTGCACAGACTTGTTTTGCTTTCCCTATTAAAATATCACTATCTTCATCTGCAAGTCCTCTTGCCTTCATTCTATTTTTATCCTGTCCTTCAGGAAAGGGGATTGAGCAAGGGGCTGGGCAGGTGTTGCAGCTGCTTCATAATATTAACAGAGTGYAATCTACAGACTTTTCAGTAAATTACTAGTTCTTTCAGATTTATTTTTTCAACACACTTTTTGCCCTATGCTAATTTTTTACCTGATCTGGAAAATGAAAAAAGATAAYTGAACTCCTCTAAGATGTGTGACTTTCTTCAATCCCAATGCTATTCAAGCATATATCATAAAAGTAATTCAGAAATTTTAATTTKTAATCATATGCTATAAAAATATAGTCATAGAATCAYAAAATCATAGAATGGCTTGGATTGGAAGGGACCTTAAAGACCATCCAGTTCTAATCTCTCTACCATGGGCAGGGATACMTTTCATTAAACCAGGTTGCTCAGAGCCTCATCCAGCCTGGCTTTGAACACCTCCAGGGCATCCACAGCTTCCCTGGGCACCCTCTTTCTGTATCTCACCATCYGCACAACAAAGAATTTCTTCTTAATATCTGATCCAAACCTGCTCTCTTTCACTTTGAAGCCATTTCCCCTCATCATGTCTCCACATGCCCTGGCATAGTCCTCTCCAGCTTTCCTGTAGGTTCACTTTAGGTACTGGAATGCTACAATTAAGTCACCCTGAAGTCCTCTCCAGGCTGAACAATCACAATTCTCTCAGCCTTTCCTCATAGCAGGGAAAGGCTCCTCTGATCAACTTGATGGCCTCCCCTGGACTTCCTCCAACAGGTCCATGCCCTTCCTGTGCTGTAGGACCCAGAGCTGATGMAGCACTGCAGGTGAGGTCTCACCAGAGCAGAGCAGAGGGGGAGAATCTTCTCCAATTTTTTGTACAGTTTCATTATGCTGTGAGAGATGGAGCCATAAACTTCTATCTTCAGCAGACCTAAACTGTCCTGTCACATGGGCTGAGGGTCACTACATGAACTTCAGAAACCTTCTGGCTGATAAGAGGAAAGCTAAATTGTTCATGTGTAATCWTGCTGATCTCAATCAAGATTCCAGATGAAAATACAATTCTTTATTGTCTATTTATCTCATACCAACTCCAAAGTTTCAGCAATACAGAAGGTCTACAAATGAAATGAGTATCTGTGTAAGATTACTAGAGGGTTATAAGTTTGTTCTTGGATTTTGTATCCTTTATTTGAAAAAAAAAAAAGACTTTAAAAACTTGTCTGTGATAAACTTTTCACCTTCTTCCATGTAATATTTTTGCATTTTAACATAAAGGAGATATGTTCTCCAGAGATGACTTATCAGCAGTTAAAATGAATAAATTTTCAGATATTGTAATATACATCTGTATCCCCCCCAAAAAAATTGTATCCATGCTGCTTTTACATATTTTACCCCAACAAGCTTAAAAATACCTATACTTTAAGTTAGGGAGTCCATTATTTTGTAAGTATTGTGAAAGTAAAACCCTGTACATGTCATTTGTAAGCATATTCCCCCMAAAAAAATCATTTTAGAAAAGAATAGCTTGGAGATTATCTTAAAGTCTTAGTCATCAGAAACCATGTAATCCATAATCTTCAAAAAGAACAGAGTGAGAACTGCCAAATATAAAATTTGCTTAATTTTTTTATGCATGTGATTTTATTTGTCTAACAACACCAAGTGAATGGGATTTAGGCACTTAAAGTTGCCAATGCCTCATGAAAATCCCATCTTCATTGATGGATACATAGTGATCAAACTGCAATGCCCAGCACTGACCTCTGGAGACCTGCAAAGCCCTTCACCTGTGACTGCCAGGAGATAACAGGACTGGTTCCCTCAGGCCCAAATAAAATGCTTAAATTTTGTGGGTTAGGTCGCACTTACAAATAACAACTTCATAGATATCAAAGTTGTTTTGATGATTGTTCACACAACAGGTATCCAATGGCAAACAGAAAGCTGTGAAGTGTTTGTTCAGGACATTCAAAAAGTCCATGAAAATAAAAAGGCTCCTGACTAGCTCATCACAAGTTCATCTGCTACAGGAAACTAACCTTTGAACAAATATTAAGAAAGAGCTATTTGACCAGGTGTAGCTTGCAGGTGAATTTCATTTCAGGTAACAGCCTCAAAATGATGTTAATTATCCGTGACTTATTTGCCTGTCTAGACTTCTGTTTGCAGAAAGTAAACAATCTAGAAAAGAGCCATTGACACATTTGCAGTATTTCCTGCGTTCATCAGGGGTAATCCTTGTTCAAAGCACACTTTACTYGGTCTATTCAGTCATTAAAATTTACTTGAATCTCCCAGTTATTCGAAGTGACAGGAACATACACAACATGGAAAACTGAAATGGGCTGCTTCATTTTCCTCTACATTTCTCCTTAGCCACTTCTTTTTGCCCCWCCTATTTATTGACCTTTTGACCCCTATGCTTTCTATTATCCTTCAGAGGGCTTGATACTTACATTAATTTTMTGCTTACAGTTATTTGTCTGTGGAAGTTTCCTTGCTTATCTTCCTTCTCAATTCCCAAAAGCATGATTCATTTTTTTCTTTTTAAACTTTCCTTTTGTTTTGCCACAACAGGGATGCCAAATCAGCTCCCTCCACTTTCGGATTCCCTCTGTACCTTTTCACTAGCCTTCCCCTTCCTTTTGTTTCCACTTCAACCCAATTCTACTGTAATAAGATTTCTTGGGGATTTGTGGTTTTGGTTTCTTTCAGTTTGGTTTTTATGGCTGGTGCTTTTTGGTTTGGAAAGGTATTTGTCCCTGACATTTGGGTAGTGCAGAAAGTGCATCCCTTTTTTCCTGTTCATTTCTCAATGGATTAGAAAGAATAAAACCCTGTGTGTAGGGTAATGGAACACAAACCTGGGAATCATTTGCACAAGAGATTAGCAGACTTTTTATTATCACATGGTCTTGCTTTATTAGAGGGAACATAACTGCTGATCTGATGGGATTTATGTTGGGTAGCACTTTCACACCATGGGATTTTCAGAAATATTGTAARGTTATATAACCAGGTGGAAGAAAACCCTAAAGCAGGATGTGCTGCTGAATGAATGTTGTAGGAATTAGACTCAGAACTGAGCAGTTCCTTGGTGTGAATGGGAAAGTAAGGGCAGTGATTAAGACCAGTTGCCAAATGGGTCCCAGTTGTGCAATTAAACAGATGAGTTGCTGGAATTCCCTTCTGTCGTTCTTGCTGTTCCAGTCCATGGTATGAACAATTGAATGTCCTGGCAGGCATCTATTTCATTTCCTGCTCAATTTAGCTTTCAAACTAAAAAGAAGTATGAATTAGGTAGTGAAAAAGAGACACAGAATTGCAATGCAATGAATTGGCACTCAGGCGGACTCTTTGTTGTTTCCCTTATCTACAGATAAATAAGGCTAATTGGGAATGACAGCCTATCAATCTCAATATCAGAGTGCATATGAGCCATTTTTCTGCTCCTCCATTCCACTACTGAGGTTCAGGCAAAATACCATACTATGACAAACTGGCTGCTAACAGCTGTGAAGTACAAATCTTCCAAACAAAAAAAAACATATATAAATAGATGGCATATGTTGCCTTCTGTGTAGACTTTAGCAGGACACAGTAGGAAAATATCTTCCAGCCCCAAAACTGTTCTATTTGTTTAGAACAAATTTTAGATTTTCAATTGATCAAATTTTAATATTCACAACAAAGAATGAAAGTCCGTTGATGTATTCTGGAAAAATTACGGTTGAAAACTTGCTGTGTTATTAGGGGCAAGACCAAATATAAAAATTTAAAACCAAATAAATACCCCACCCCCAAAACCAACCCAAGAAAGAAGTAGGTAGAAAAAACATACAGTTGTTCTATCTGGCAAACTAATCCTTCAGAGAATGAAAAAACCCCAGAAAGTTTGTTCAGCCTATGTCGCAAGAAAAAGAAGGTCTGAATATTAACAGAGAAAAGTAACTGGGATAATCTTATCCAAATTATGAGTTTCATTGGTTGTTTCTGGTATAGTTTGAATTCATGTAACTTTGGGACTCATGTCTGATGTTTGTACTATTTCTCCATGTTATACTCGAATGCCCTCCACCACAGCATTTCTGGTCCTTGTATAGTCATCCTGAAATGTCTGAGGGAAGGTTATACTATACTATTGCCTTCAGTAAGCTAACCAAGCCAAAATTTTAAATGCTTTTGCTAGGAGATGCATTTTTCAATTCAGTGGTCATGCTCATAGCTTTCCTTGGCAGGCTCCCTCCAGTTTTTAAATCTTATCCAAACAGTTTCTGTATGTTCTGAAACCGATGTACTAGGAAAAGATTCCCTTTATTCAGACACAAGTGGGCTGTTTGAATAATGTGATACATGCTTTTGCAGCACACCTCTGCAAAACTGCCTAGGAAATTAGTTTGACGAACAATTTGAACATCAAAGTCACTTTGGAAGGAAGGAACACGGGTAGACTCCTCAGAAGCTTCTTGGAAACTGCATACCAAAAACAATTAAGCAAAACATGCTTATGTGGGAAAGATACTAGAAGATACAGCATCTTATGAAGGGAGTTATTAGTCTGAAACATCATWATAATGTATCTCCATAGTTGTCTATAAATGGAGATTAACATTTCATGGTTAAGTCCATGTGTTGGTGTTCACATCACAGAAAAAAACACTGCCCACATATGGAGATAACCAGAAACAGCTACAGGAACAACTCTCATTTAAATGTGGGGCTTTCACACTGCACTTGATAGYGCTAATTAAGAAGCTTTCTCCACCYTGGAGAATAAAGTTGGAGAACCTTACACATCTCTTAAAAAACCCCAAACAAACAAACGAAATATATGGTATGTCCAATGCACTTGAAGTAACAGACTGTGGGATTCCTTAAAGAAACAGAATTGTTAAGAAAGCTTTTAATGGCTTAAAACTCAAACTGTTTTAGCATAACAAATCAGAGAGATGGAACTTATTTACTGATTGAATTCTGTGGGAAAATACTGCAGAAATGTTATCCTTGGATGAGAAAGGTTAGCATTTTTACAGAACATGCAGAAAACCCGAAGGGAGTTCCAGCACAGGGAATACCAGCTCCCTTAATCATGATTTGGACTGAAGGAAACTGCAAAAGCACCCAGTGAATGCTCAAGGCACTCTTGCCTGTGCTTCTAAACAGAACGAAGAAAACCCAACCAAAACCCACAGATTTAGTGGCACTAAATGTAATAATTCAAAGTAGTAATACCTGCTGTCTTTCACTCAAAGCCCACAATTTTCCATGTCTCAAATTCTCATCTCATATCGGTGTGTTGATATGCATGGGGTTTTGAACAAATTCCTCTCCTGAAAAGAGAGTATGAGATGTTGAATAGGCACCAGTCTGAAACTGGGACCAGCTCAGACTGTGGCTCATTGCTATGTGGCAGCAGGGCTCAGAGGAGTGGCTGATCATGTCCGTGTGTGGATCATCAGATGGTAACGCAGCATCTTCTCAACTCCCAACTCACTACTCGCTGTTTTGCACTGAAGCCTAYAGTTAGGCTGCCAAAATATTTTGCTTGTCTTGTAAAGTGCATGAGCAAATCTGAGGTGCTGTCAAGGTCAGTCTTCTTAAAGAGAATTAATGTTTTGTGTTAGTTATGTTCCTAGGATTTTTTCTTTTTTCTTCACAATGTGTAACTGAAGTTATCTGTGGACAGGCCAACTTTTCTTCAAATAGCTTAGGTTAAAAGAGAGTAATCACACATCAAAACAATGTTCAAGCCACACAAAATCATACACCAATCTACCACTTTCTTCAGCCTACAGAATCACACGTGTCCAGAGTCAGATAAGAGGCAACATAAACAACACCCCAGAGTAACTTAGCACTGAAAACAAGCCCTACATCTCAAAATTAATCCTATGCAACTTTTCATGTTCATTCTATGAAAAGAACAACTTGTCTGGAAGTGGTGGTTCTTCTCTATTGAATATAAAAGGAGTTTAATATTATTGCTTTAGACTTGGACAATAAATGTCAATTTAAATTTTAGATGTCTAAGATGATTAAGATAAATCTCACTCCGGTGTCACAGTSTTCAAAGAAAAATGATTCCATATTGTGCTGCTACACATAGTTAGAATAATTCTAGCAGAATACAAAAACTTAGTTCCAAAATGTGTTTTTAGGAATTTGATGAAACCCCAAATCTGAAATATTTACAGAGTTGCTAACATCATAACCTTCTCATTGCTATGGAAACAAATCCAGTGGGAAAYGACTGTATATTTCTTTTTAAGTGCCAGTAATTTCTAACAACATAACTTCAAGTCCTCAGTTAGTGAAAACACTGTTCACAATATTTTTAATCTGATGTCACACTCAGAACGTCTGGTCAGTTTATTCAAGAAAATAGCTGTCTTTATACAGATGAACATGCTACGTATAGCATAGGTGAACTTCATATAGATGCGACCAAATATAAGCTATAAAGATACAAACAGTGAGATAGAACTAAATAAGCTTACTAAAATGCTGATGTAATTGTTCACAAGAAATGTTCTATCATTCTCTCTCTAAACCCAAAGACACAGGACCAGTTTCATATATGACTAAAAAAGGCAAATGAAATATGTGACCAATCATAACCTGGATGAGGTAACTGTAAACTAAGTCCAGCTAAGATGTGCTGTAAGATTTGCCACTAAAACATGTATCACCAGAAAACTAGAACTAAAGCAGCCCTATGCAATTTTTAGTGGTTGCGACTATCAATTTTATAATTAAAATTTTCGCATCAATATTTTCCTTAAAATAGTGCAGAATTCRGCTTGTCACAACACTAGAGCCATAATCAGTATTTCCCCATCTGTCAATAAAACGGCCTAGTCTTAAACCCTCACCATTTCACTGGCAGTATGGGAGCTATTTGTTTCTTATTATTTTTCTAGCAGGAGAGTGTTTGTTATGCTGTGAAGAATTCTTCATGTATTTGTCTGGGTAAGTACCGAATTATTTTTAGGCGTATAAGAAATTTGGAATTATCACTACTTTAATATTAGTCTCAAAATCAGAAAATAGAAAAACACTTTCCCAATAAATTTTAAAAATGAGAGAGAGAGAGAGGAGAATGACAATATTAACAAAGACGTAAATTTGAAATAGAAAAAGCTTGTGCAGTGGTGAGAAAAAACCACAACAGCAATTGAATAAATTAACCATAACACATGGTATGATGGCAAATATTCATAATGCATTTTCGGAGTAAATATTTATATTCAGGGAATAAACCCCTTTTTATAAAAAATCAAAAGAATAAACAACATAAAAAGTTAGTACAAATCCACAGAATTAATCACAAAAGAATAATACCAAATACCCAGAACTTTAAAAACTTAACAAAAACAGTAAAGAAAAAGCAATTTGGACAGCTTTTCCATAAAAAAAAATAGAATTGTAAGAAAACAGTCATACAAAATAGAAGAAAGATTATATAAGAAAATAGTCTTATATCAAAAATACACCTGGCAATTCATTTAAAAAATATTGCAGAACAGTCTATTCCTATCTCTATCCRGAAGCAGCTGCTGAGCATCTGTACTAATGACGTCCATTCCAGTACGTATTTTCCTTGGGGACAACAGAGTGCACAGAAACAATGATGTGAGCACTACAATATCTTCCCCCTGCAACACTATAGTTTTTTGTCTGCTGGTTTTTAATAAAACTGTAGTAATTTCTTCCATTTTCTACAGGATCTCATAGACTCCTGGCAGCAGATACGGTATTAGCCCAGCAGCAATCTGTCTTGTTTCGGTTATGAGGAAGCATTTCATAGAAACATAAGCATAAAAGGTAGATTTGTTTTAAGAGGCATCTATTTAGAAGCTGGTATTTGACTGAACATTATCAACTTATTTGTTCAGACCTGCAAACCTTCACTGTGCAGATTTTGGAGAGTTGATTCACAGATGAAATAGATGAGTATTCGCCTCAAGGTACTTCTAAAATAAATGCTAACTAAAGAATTCTTCTCCAATGGTAAATCTAAGTCAAGAATGTTAACTCTTATTTGCAGACCTGAAAAAATTGTTTCAGGTTAAAATTAAGGAACTGATTTATTTAAGATATAAATTAGTTAATTTAGTGTTCATGTGAGCTGTCTCTTGCTGATTGAACTTGGCTGCCTGCTGGGCCACTATTCAGCTGCTCTCTCACCCTCTCTCCTCAAAAGGATGGGTGGAAAATAAGATAAAAAAGCTCATACATTGGGATAAAGATTATGAGATAAGCTACCTTCAACCATCATGGGTAAAACAGAATCAACTTCAAGAAAATCTAATTTAATTTCTCATCAATTAAAAAATGTAAGTAGTGAGGAGAAAAAAAAAAAAAAAAAAANAAAAAAAAAAAAAAAAAAAAAAAAAAAAAAAAAAAAAAAAAAAAAAAAAAAAAAAAAAAAAAAAAAAAAAAAAAAAAAAAAAAAAAAAGATAAAATACCTTCTCTCCATCCACCCCTTCTTCCCGGGATCAACTTCAGCCATTCTTTTCCAACTTTCTAATTCCTCCCCAGACCCAGTGGTGCAATGTGGATGCTTCCCACTGTGAGCTTCAGTCTTATAGTAAAAACCTGCTCCACCACAGACTCTCCATGGGCTRCAGTTCCTTTGGAAAATATCCATCTGGCCCAGTGTGGGAGTCTTCCATGGGTTTCACCCCATTCAGCAACCAAGTACCGTGCATCCACTATAACTCCCCCCTACAAATACTGGGGAGAGTATCAGAAAAATAACATCTAGAAAACTCATGGGTTGAGATAAAGACAGTTTAAATGGGAAAGAAAAAGCTAGGTAGGCAAGCAAAGCAAAACGCGGAAATAATTCACTGCTTCCCATGAGCAGGCAGGTGTTCAGCCACATCCAGCAGAGCAAGGCCCCATCACAGATACTCGAGAAGACAAAAGCCATCACTCCAAATGTCCCACCACTTCCTCCTTTTTCCCCTCTACTTCATACACTGAGCATGATGTCATATGGTCTGGAATATCCCTCTGGTCAGTTTGGATCACCTGTGTCCCAACTATGTCTCCTCCCACCCTCCCAAGCACCCCCAGCCTCCTCACCAGCACCTCAGCATAAAAACCACAAAAGGCCTTGGCTCTGTGTAAATCGTGCTCAGCAATAAGAAAACCATCTCCATATTATCAACCCTGTGTTCAGTACAAATCCAAAATACAGCCCCATAACTTTCCCCACTGGGAAGAAAAGGAACCCTACCTCAGACAAAACCGTACAACTGTGATGTGCGTACCTGCTCCCCCACAGTCCCCTCTACAGGCTGCAGGGGAATCTGTTCTGGGGCCTGGACCAGCATCTTCCTCTCCCTCTGTTCTCACCTTGGTGCTCACAGGCCTGTTTCTCTTATCTACCTTTTCCTCAGAATCTTCTGTGTGGTGTTTTTCCCTTTCTTAAATTTGTTCTCCCTGAGGTACCCCTGCGCTGGGTG
>NW_026623238.1:4758978-4848300 GCF_030028575.1 Malurus melanocephalus
TGGCTGGAACCGGCTGTGTGCGGCTGAGGCAGCCCCAGACTCCCCTCACAGAGCCCCTGCTGCTGCCAGGGCCTGGGCTCCCATACTCTGGACAGGATTACTGAATAGAGATCGTAGTACTTGTTCCACATGATGCATGTGCGGCCAGTGGCTGTAAGGGAAGCATTTCCCATTAACCATCGCTGTTGCTTGAGTTGACCCCAGTGAACACAAAATCCAAGTGCCAATATCTTTCACCACAGTTCACTTAGCATTTAGCCTTTCAATTGGTGAGACCAACAGGGATGTCAAACACTAACTGTGGTTATTTCAAAAAAGTCATGCTGGGACTGGACCAGCTGTTTCCACGGAAGCCTGTGGACACCCGTAGGGGAGCACCGAGGCACACTTGCTGCCATCGTGCCCCCAGCAAGAGGCTGCATGCGCCCTCTTGTACATGCCGATCCCTTGAGTCATCCTGTGAACCCAGCCGCACTATTTTAAGACTCCATTGAGCATACGATGTGGCCATAAATAGAAACATGTCTGAAGGCAAATAAATACAAAATAAATTGCTCATTTTAGCTCGTTGCAAAAACTAGAAAATAACCGCCCTTTCAACAAGAAAGTCAAGGCAGTTTTTTTGCCATTTTTAGCTAACAGTTCATCTGTTCCCTTTGAATTAAAGCATATTTCTGTACTTCGAAAGTTCTGTAATCTGAATAAATTAGAATCTATTTTGTCTCTTTCCAATATCTTAATGATTTTCCTCTTCTTTATTTATTTCAAATAATTTCCGCCTAAATTCTGTACAGATGAGAAATTCAAGTTTTCAATTTCTGGAAAAATTAGCCATCCTATTTGGTTTCTGAAGGCAGGAACTGATGAAGTATGCAGTCCACAGATTACACCTGCTGGTTTTGTCTTCCTTGAGGTTTCAGCCTCTGCTTTACTTTTTTCAAACAGGGGTTTCTAACACCAAGTGAGTGTGACTCTAGCTAGAGTTGACTGGGGTGTAATGGTGTTCAGGACACATATCTGATCTCCCGAAAACTGTATTTTGGGGAGACATACATTGGTGCAGTTTAATGATATCTCTCTTCATATAATTAAAGATCACTTTTGGGATTTTAAAAGCGTGGAGAAATTGGTGGTGCATGTCTGTCATGGTTTAAACCCAGCAGGCAACCAAGCCCTACACAGCCACTTGCTCAGCCCCCACCCCTGGTGGCATGGGGAATTGAATCACAATGGTATCACTGAGAAAATACCACAAATCAAGATAAAGACAGTTTAAGGAAAGCAAACAAAAGCTGCATACACAAGCAAAGCAACATAAGGAATTCATTCACCTCTTCCCACTTACAGGCAGGTGTTCAGCCATCCCCAKGAAAGCAGGGCTCCATCACATGTTACAGTGACTTGGGAAGASAAATACCATCACTCTGAACATCTCCTCCCCCGCCTCCCTTCCTCCTTTTTGCCCCAGCTCTATATGCTGAATACAGCACCATATGTTGTGACATATCCCTCGGGTCAGCTGGGATCAGTTGTTCCAGTTGTGTCCCCTCCCAACCTCTTGTGCACTCACATCCCTCCAGTGGTGGGGTGAGGCAAGAAGCAGAGAAGGCACTGATGCTGTGCAAGCACTACTTAATGATGAGAAAAGCAACTGTTTACATCACAAATCCAAAACACAGCCCCATACCACCTTCTATGAAAAAAAATTACCACTGTCCCAGCCAAAACCAGCACAATGGCCAAAACCAGCACAATGGCAAAAACGTGTAAAGCTTGGAAGGGCTAAAGTGTTTGACTATTTAGATGCAAAGCTCTCATAGTCCAGTCTGTCAATGTGACAATTTATGAAGACTGAAGCTCTTTTCTCCAAGAAGAAGCAGAAGGACCATATTAAATTGCACGCAGTGTTAATCATGACAGGCAACAACATTACAGGGAATTTGAAAGGCAGTACTAAAAGTCACACAAGCCAATATTGACAGAATAGCAGAAGAGAAAGTTCCAAAGTAATTCTAGCTTTACTTGGCCCGAAGGAGCACGTTAAGCAACTCAACTGGTAATCCATCAGAAATATCCTTGCCTTGGCTCACCCTGTACCTATTAACAACACAAAGCTGTCCAATTACTTTTAGGTGTGTCATCCTGATGAAGATTCTGCAGGGAAACATGCACACTCTTCTGTTCTTGCTCAAGGTCTGATGAGTACACTGTATGTTTATGTTTTCAACATATAGAAGATTAGGTGCCCAGATTTGGGCATCCTCCTTCTAGTCAGAAGAGCTCTTTTGCTGCTGAACAAGTCAATGACTTTATTTAAGTTACATTTCTAGGTATTTTTTGTAATAAGTTTTGGTTTTAGTCTTCCCAGGAGATGATTCACTCTAGCCCAGGGGCGGCAGCAATGTCAACATCAGGTAAGGGCAATCCATAATCCTTTGGGAGAAGTACTAGAATTAGAAATGCATAATGAATTTGGGAATCACAATAAACCTTGTGGAAGAGATTTGAAAAAAATAATACCCAGGATGGAGGCTAATCTTTTCACTAAGCTGGTCCTAAAGCTAAGGACCCACTTAACAACCAAAGCACACAAAGAGGCAGTTAAGAAACTAAACTGGATGGTTCCATCTGGAGAGTAGTGGTCAATGTCTTAGTGCCCCGATGGAGATCAGTTATGAATGGTATCCCTCACAGACCTCTAATGGGACCAATACTGTTTTATGTCTTCATCAATGACACAGACAGTAGAATCAAATGTTTTATGATGATACCAAAATGGGTAGTTCAACTGACATGACTGAGGGACAGAATGCCAGACAGAGGGACCAGGACAAGCTTAAGAAGTGGGCCCATGGGAGCCTCATGAGATTCAATAAGGTTAAGTGCAAGACCTGCACCTGGGTCAGGGTAATTCCAAGCACAGATACAGTTTGGGCAGAGAATGGATTGAAAGCAGCCCCAAGGAGAAGGACTTAAGGTGAATGAAAATTGGACATGTCCCAGCAATGTGCTCTTGTAGCCCAGAAAGCCAATCATATCCTGGGGTGCATTCAAAGTAGTGTGGCCAGGAGGTCAAGGGAGATGAATCTTGCCCTCTATTCCACTTTCATGAGACCCCACCTGGAGTGCAGCATTCAGTTCTGGGGTCCTCAGCACAAGAAAGACATGGACCTGTTGGAGTGAGTCCAGAGGAAGGACAAAGATGATCAGAGGGTTGGAGCAGAGAGGCTGAAAGAGCTGGGGTGATTCAGCCTGGAGAAGACTCCAGGGAGAGCTTCATGATAGCCTTTCAAGACTTAAATGGGGCTTATAAGAAAGTTATTAACAGACTTTTTAATAGGTCCTGTAGCAACTGGATAATGAATAATGGTTTTAAACTAAAAGAAGGTATATTCAGACTAGAAATATGGAAGAATTTTTTTAAACAGAAGTGATGAAACCCTGGAACACGTTGGCAATAGAAGTTGCTCATGATCCATTCTTGGATGCATCCACATTTGGGTGGGTGGGACAGCGCTATGAGTGACCTGATCTATTGAAGATATCTGCCCATTGCAGATAATTTTCCAAGGTCCCTTCCAACACAAACCAAATCCGATGATTAAGGAATACCATAGTGTGTGATACAGAGTGTCCATGGCAAAACATGCCAGCTTCCCTCTGGCAATGCTGAAAGTATTTTATAGTTAAATAGCTGAGCAGCTTTTTTTTTACAAAAATTAGTGACAAACTTGAAGGATTAAATCTGTTACAACCTCTAATGTACCACCAAAAATGAACAGAACAAATCTAAATAGGAAGCCTACAAAAATAATTGGAGCGAGAATTGTGAATCGCCTTGTTAAAATCATATGGGTTTCTAATGGGTAATAATAGTTGTCATATTTCAGCTAAACAGTCAATATAGGATATCCAGCTAATTTACTTGTACTTTAGAAAGTATTTGAAACAATCCACTAAACAGGCAATTATGAAATAATTAAATAGACACAGGATAATAGATAATGAAATTCCATGGTAAGAAACTGGTCAACTTCTAAAATATACTAGAACACAATCTACAGATTTAGGTGTCTTTTCATATACAGTCTTTTCACATGCATCCACAAAATTACTTTTCATCATGGAGGGAAGAAAGAAAGGGGAAAACTATTTAACCAAAACAAAACATACACAATTATTATTCTGCAATGTTAAAAAAGTCATCCAGAATGCTGCAAATTGTGAAAGAGACYTTGTTTCTTAGAAGCTAACCTTTTTAAAAACATTCTACTCCTTGTTCAACCTCTTGGAGACTTCTTAAGTAACTTGGGAAAAAAAGATATYGGAACTCTGACATGGAAAACTGATCCATGTGAAAGACTATTACAACAATGTCTTAAACAATGCCATGCCTTAACTAGGAAGTCCAACCTAATCACTTCAAACAAATTATTGAATAATATTACAGTGGTGTTGTAAGGGAATGTACACCGTAAAAATAATAATAGTTGTGGAAACCTCTCTATAAAGAAGAGCTTAAAAGACTAGAAAAGATGGAAAAGAATGGTTAATAATGTTTTCTGATTTTAGTCACCTCAGCATAGTAGAAGGTATAATTGCATAGAAAGGATCACAAGAAAGCATTTGTTTACAAACTGGGTAAATAACTTATGCAATTGCCACATGATGTTTAACAGTATAGCAGTATTAAAAGCATGTTTCCTTGGAGTCACCACAAATAAAATCACTTATAAAGAGAAAGGCTCTTTTGCTTCAGGGCATAATCAAACCAGGGAACAATGGGGCTAGAAAGAAAGTTCTTGTTGGGGAAATAATACTCATGTCTGCTAAGCATATCTGGGCTTCCTGCTTCACACATTCATAAGTTCTTGTGATAAAATGTTGCATGTTGTCTCACATTGCATGCCAAAAACACTGTGTCTGACTAGGTTTATTGCTTTCTCTGTTCCCATGTGAAACTGTCTTTTTGTAACCCTTTAGTTTCCTACATTATTTTAACAGCTCAACTGGGCCCTGGAGATCCTACATCCTGCATCTCAGAACACCATCAGAGCTGCACAATATTGGTCACTCTAATAGAAATTATCTGACTTCACAGGATTCCCTTTTTTCCTTCACTTTTTTCTTCGAGACCAATATGTCATCGTTTTTATTTGGTACTATAAATCTGCCAGTCATGTAATCTCTAATTTTAATCCCTGTTCTGTTTTGGGGATTTGAGAGAGTGCAGAGAGCTCAGGACTGCTTTCCACATGCATTGTGCCTGTTATGCAGCCCTATGCCAGCTAAAGATTACCATCCCAGCTAGCCAGCACTGTATATTGCAGTGCAGTTAAAATCTGAGCACCCCCACTTTCTATCTGAGCTGCTGAAATTGAACAGATTAGGTTAGTGCTATTACAAACTGCAAATAATGAAGAAGAGATAATCTCTGAATCCTCCTCTATCAGACTGTGTTCAAACTGGAGACTCTTGTTTTCCTTTCCTCTTGTCAAATATTAAAGATYTTGACATCTATGTAGACAGTGACAAAAAAATTGTCAATACTGGTAGCGGGCTGAGCTCAGGTTGCTTACTCAGGAAAGGACACATAAGATGCCTGGAGTCTGGCCATATTTACAAGACTAAAGAAGCTGTAAATCACCTGTTTTGAAGCTCTTTGGTTTTCTCTTGTTGACAATTAATGGGCACTAGTTGTCTGATAACAAGTTTTTCTTTTGTACAATGTTTTACTCCAAGAGGTGCTGGTTGATTTTTAAAACCGAAAAGGAAGTCAGGTGGATTTCCAAAAAAGAGAACTATTTTATTAACATCCCAGAAAATATATAGTAAATTACAAAAGGTTATGCCCATTCGGATTCTGGGAACTCTGTGATGACACAGCATCTGACGGGCCTCTGGTCAGGGCATTTGCATACAGTACATAACATGTCCATGGTGAAGTTAACCAGCATTACAGCCTTTATTGGGTTTTCCTACAAGAAAAGAACTCTATTCATCATTTCTGCTGTTGGGCAAAAGGATGTTTATATGAAAACATCCTGTTCCACTTTGAGATAAAGACAAGTACATGCTGGTGGCATCATTACCAGTGATCGACGTCAAGAGATTTGTGCAGTTCAGCACAGCCCTAAAGGCCAAGCACTGTTTGAAGTAAAGCACAAATCTGAACCTACCTAGGTCAGCTGCTGCGTAGATCAATAACTCCTCATCCTACAGCAGTCTATGTTTAGGATCACAACAGAAGTCACGGTATCTGGGATTGAAAAACCAAGCACATTGCATCTTGGAAATCCATTATAGGATTCTGGTCCTCATAGGACTTGGGCATTTATTTATTTATTTCTCTATCTATCTAGGTTTCTTAATTGAAAAGAGGTATTTTGTTTTAAGGTCTGATGAAGAGCTATGCCTTTTGGTTTATTGCACAATCCCCAGCTGACACTCCTCTTTTACAGTAAGATATACAGATTTCTGGAAATATACACTTTTTCATAAGTTTCCTATAGCTTCCAGTATGATATCTGAAACTGTAGGTATAGCCAGATGGAACACTATGTCAGTGAATACTTCTTTACTGAGATCTTCTGGGCAGTGTCTTCCAAAAGTACTGAAATGCTTCATGGCATGGAAGAATTCAGTAAAAATGTGACTTTCGTCTAATGAGTCTTAGGCCACAACCAAAGAAGTGATGATCATGGACTTGTGGTTGGCTTCACTTTAATAAGAAGACACGAATGTTAACTTTTTGCCTAAAAAAAAGCCTTCAAAATCACTCTTAAAGTCAGAGGTTCTTGGGGTTAGTTTTCTGTTGTCTATACATACAGGACATATGTCATCTTTCTCCTCCAAAGAAAGTAACACAAAAAAGAATGATGACACTTTGGCATCCATATACTCTCTCTCCTTTTGTCTGTCATTATATTAATCTAATGATATCTTTTCCCTTAATTAGGATGGTAGGATCGTAGGATAACTAAGGGTGGGAGGGACCTCAGGAGGTTTCTAGTTCAACCTCTTGCTTAAAATCTGGGCCAGTTCTGAGATCAGGCCAGGTTGTTCAGGGCTTTATCAGTTAGATCTTGAAAAACTGCAAGGATGGAAGCAGAAAGTGTTCAGTAGAGAGGGATAGTCCCTTCCCTCAGTGCTTCTGCAAATACAGCGCAGGAGGTGGTCTTGGCCACCACTGCTGCTGGAGCTCACTGCTGGCGGAGGGTCAGGTCACTGACCCCAGGACCCCCAGGACATCTTCAGGAGAGCCGCCCTGGGAAGGCAGGCCCCAGCTGGGATCACTGCAAGAAGATTCACTTCATTTTATGTACTGATTTGAAGGGTTGTTCTTATTATGGAAAAGGCATTTTAACAATTCACTGACTCAGTATAATCCACGATACTGAAGCACACAGAAATTTAACCATCTCCCCACAGTTCATTGGTCTGTGAACAGATATCTTAGTGCTTGCCTCAAAGTACACAGTGATAAATTCTTATTTCAGTCCTTTTCCAAACGATTTTGGACCCATTTACTACTGCAACTGGTATCACTTTTGTATCTAACATTCTTCACAAACTCTGGTATCTGAACTACAGATCTTTTATCATGCACCAACAGGTAAGACATCTATATCCTTTAACATTGCACTCTAGCATTGAAAAGAATGTAAAAAGTTGGGTTCTTTTTTCTTGTGGGGGTCTATTTTTAATTATTTCTCTTGCTATGGCATCTTCAATCCACCCTTCAGTCGAATTCTTGCACATAGAGTATTGTTAGTGTTACTGATAACCATGAAGTTTTTCTATGTGTGAGTTGCTTATATTCTGAAAAAAAAAAATTCTTATTACATAGCTTTGGTTTGTATCCAGCATTATACCTGAAGACCCCTCCAACTGAGCATTTGCTAATGAGATTCTGAATGTTGCCTCAATTAACACACCTGCCTGTTTTACCTTTGTATACCTGAATGCAGCACTCATTTCTTTAGTAATGATTGCACCTAGTATTATTTTAACCATTGTGGATTATTCCCATGCATGTAGCAGAGATCACATCTTTTAACTGGATTTCCCACTGACATTTTTTGAAAGAAAATCTGTGAACTCCTTAAAAATTCTTATATTCTCAATATCACAAAGTGTGGGAAATTAATATAAGTATTCCCTGAAGTTACTCTTTCTTTAAGTGCAGACCATTTCAATTTATAGTTATCAAATTGCTTCCTTTTTTTTTGTACATCCAAGGAGTGAATTTATTTTGCTTGGGCAATTTATTTTACTTCATGGTGGTAATACCTTGTTTCTTTCTCTTTATAAACAGATTGCCTGATGTTTACTCAGAATGTCCTTAAGCATTTTAATTTTTCCTGGTTTTATCTATTTTATTCTGTTTACTATTTCTCCATTTCTATGCCACAGGCAAAGTTTTTTTTTTTTTTTTTTTCCACAGTAGGATTTTTTTTTTAACTTAATTTTGTTTAAGAATNTCCTTAAGCATTTTAATTTTTCCTGGTTTTATCTTTTTTTTTTTTTTTTTTATTTTTTTATTTTTTTTTCACAGTTAAAGTTTTTTTTTTTTTTTTTTCCCACAGTAGGATTTTTTTTTTAACTTAATTTTGTTTAAGAATGGGTTTGGGTCAGCTCTAATACTCTCATGGAACATATGAGGGAAAAAATGAAAAAGTGTGAAAAACAATTAAGACTTTGGACCTAAATATGGATTCTGTATGTTATGATGGAAACTTAAGCTTTTCAGGGAATCCACTGGACATACTAGAAATCTGATTCAGTTCTTTTGGTTTCTTGAGCTATTTTTAAAATGGAAATAGATAATTTTATATTCTAAATAAATAAAAAAAAATAATAAAAAAAAAACAACCTAGGATTCTTCTAAATGTAAAAAATGAGAGATCATGTCTCAACTCAGTTTAGGTGTTCTAGCCTTGAACTAGTCACATGTAACCATATGCATATTTCTGGCTTTCAGAAACCCCACTTGGCTCTGCTTCCTTTTGGTTATCCTAGCCTAATAAAATTTACCTTGCCTTCTCGAAGTATTGCCAAACCATCTGTGATGCTGTGATCTTCTAAACAAAGACTTGCCAGCTTTGAAGTTTTCTGAGGGCGTTTGTCTAGGGCTTCTATTTTCAGCAGGTTTCATCAATTCAGTTTCCATAAACTTTATGGTGTTTTTCTGTCACTTGTGATCATCCTACCTCTTGTAATCTGAAAAATAACAAAATTCTTCTTGTTAACATGACCCACATTGCCTTTCCATTTATTCTTTACAAGATGTGTAGTTTGGGACAACTGATTCTACCTGTGATGATCCAGACAGAGAACCCTGGGCATTTTTTAACCTTTGTGGAAAGAGACTCAGACTGTTCCTGCCACAGCGAACAGTAAAGGAAATTGCTATAGCTTAGGAGTTGCTTGATCACACTTAATGATGTGCAAGGACAGCCTGCTCTCATCTCAGGCAACAAAATCTCAGTCTTCACCATTCTGTGGCTTATTCAGTTGCATTCCCCTGGAGCAAATAGCATTACTGGAGCTTTCAGATTTATTAAACTCAGCTATTTAAGGTGTACTTTTTTTATACTGGGATAGGAATCTTGATTTATTTTTAACAAGCTTCTCATGGATTTTGACCACCATGATCCACACCTAGAAGCCAGCGCCCCACTGAACTGTCACTCACATTAATCTCTGACTTCATTCTTCTTTTCTTAAAGAAAGTGTTCCCAGTTCTCATGTTACTTTGTACATAAAGTAATTAAAAGATAAAGTCAGTATACTGATTGTCTCGCTAAAAATTAACAAGTTCTTTGCAAAGACCTTCTGGGATTTGTTCACTTTGGCTTGCTGACATCTTCTTCCTTGAAACTTCTTACAGTAGGAGATATGTTTGTGGGGGGTTTAGGAACAATTACCTGTGTAAATGTCAGCCTCAATTTACATGCACCAAACAGAACTAATCTCAATTTATACTTCTGCAGATAAAATAACAGTTGCATCTGTATATGGTCATTTCTTCATGTGACAAATACACAATGAAATTTCACCCTGTTGAAGCTGAGAGCAGAACCATATTAGTTTTATCATCACACAAATTTTAATCAAAATACCTCTTACCATGCAGGATCAAGAAGAGCATTCTAGCATTTACCAAGACAGAAAAAGTAGGAGGATATCTTTTCAGTATGATGTGTTTATTTTCATGTAACAAAGCCGTCTCAGAACAGAGGACAGTTTGCTGACAAATTTCCTCTAGCAGAGAGACTATCTATCACTTCTAAAAAGTTTCCAGCTTTCTGAACTGAGCACTGAGGCTGAGTCATGTGTAGCTGTGTACAAGTTCAAGTACATAGGTCCAAGTGTGGACAGACAAAATATCTACCAAGAGCCAGCTCTACTCTGTTATGTCCTTACCTGAAATGTGGGGTATAATTGCTGCCAACTTACAAACAGGAGATACCTTTAAAGACTGCACCAACATTTCTAGAAGTTTCAGAGAGAAATTTTGATCTATTGCCTGTACAAAGCCATGGTGTGACACCCCCATATATCTGTGAATAGTTAGATCAAGTCTGTTTTGAGATTATGGCTGATACTGATTTGTGAAGTGTTTGCACATCTTCCTTCCCATGTAGACACTGGACTTTCTTTTCTAGAGTAGAGACTTCATAATCTGAGAAGACAGAGAAATGAAATATTCCCTGATAGCCTCAAAGGAAAAAATTATCATAGGTACCTGAAATTCTCTGAGATTGCCTTGCATGCTAATCATTCCAGACAAAAAAAAAATAGATTCAATATGGGAAAACACCTGGTACAGTCTGGGATGTCATTGAGGTTTTTTGACTTTCTCAAATATTCTCACCTTAGTCATCATTCCTGTTCATTTAATTCAACTCTGTTTTGCATTTCTATCATCCTCCAAAGCATGACTATGAATGAATATATTCAATAAAATTATTATAGTTCTTCCCCTAAAAATATGCCCACACTTTCTTTTTGTGTTCTTGGTTTTAATCTACTTTTAGCTCTACTCTCTCTGTACCAATGATTTTATTCTGGCCTCTTCAATTTTCTCTTTTTCTGTTTCTTTTCTCCACTGAGTCGTTCTTATGTCAAATTGCTTTGCTTCGCTTTTTGCCTAAGAAAAATATATTCTGGATCCTATGTAGTAAACACAGACTTATAGCCCTGCATTGTTTGGCACACTGGATTGGTTCCCGCCACTTTCTAGATATAATTTTGAGGTGGAACTGAAGGAGAAAGAGCTCAGGGAAAAGGGTCAGAGATACATCAAAATCTCTCTTGTTTTTTTTATTTTCTCTGTTGCCCTTCATAAATACAATAGAAAGAGTCAAAAGGTGGAAATGCAATTCCTAAGTTTGAAGTCAGCAATGTCGTATAAAAGATATGCATGTGGTATTCAGAATATGTTTGTATTTCGATCCTTTTTTGACAATAACTACCTATAAAAATGAAGCAGGGAAAATGACAAGTGTTATTACCATCAATTACTAGTTAGCCATGGGTAAAAATATCAACAGTGTAAGCACATAGAACCTATAAAATGTGTCCACAATAGAGCTCCATTTACATAGACGCACATGGTTGAAAAGAGACTCCAAATCTAAATGCAAGGCTGGAAGGAATGTGTTAGTCCCACACAAAGGAGTGTGGGCTCCTCTCAAACCAGAAGCTGAGCCAGACCAATGCAAAGGGAGGGCAAAAGCCCCCTGTGACACTGACCACCAAGAGTTCATCTAGGTCCAGTTTAACACCAGTTTGGAAAGAGAAGAAGCACGGCTGCTGAATTTTTCTTCTTGAAACATACTTGTGATAGTCTGTGAAGAACAAAAGTTGAGCCTTTCTCAGCCATCAAGGCTTACAGTAACCCAAAGGTTGTCCTAACCCCAGAGCAGCCATCTGCCCGTCTGCTTTCCGTTCTCCCCAGCAATGTCCCTTGTTGAAATGACTCCTGGCCTTGCTGAGACGACTTCTACTCCTCCCTTTTCACTCTGCCCACCTCACCTCACAGTCTGAAGCGACCCTTCCACAAAGCATCCCTGTTAGTCCTGTCCAGGGAGAAGATAGCTCCCTTCGTGCAGGCAGCTCCCAGCGCAAGCCAGTGTGCAAAATACCCCACCAACCTTCCTCCCTACAGCCGGCCCTGCTCTTTTTGAAGAAACATAATGTACAGTAACTGTGAGTAAAACCATTTAGTAACTGCACAATCCACCACAAATTTCAAAGACCTTCTGATTTTTGAACTTTATGTCGCAGAAGTTTGATATGCACAGTCATCCTTGCAGGATTGATTCGTAATACTGACATCATTGAATCTCTCTCAAGCATATTGCCACTGTATTTCTAAGGAGTGATCCATCTCCAAGTAATTTTGATGAGAGTTGCATCACCCCCTAAGTCTTTTACTCTTTTAGTACTATTGTGACTGTATTTCTGGGAAATCTTAGCGGGGTAATTTTCTCAAAAGCTTTGTATCAGGCATGTTCCTTGTGGAGTCCTAAAGTCTTCATAAACAATCAGCAGTACGTCACACCTATCTATGAGAAGAGATTTGTAAGACACAAATAAAATAAAGTGGGATTTTCAAATACCTAAGGGAATCTGAATTCTCCTGGTTAGAGAAACCTGTCCTAAATTACAAGATAAAGGGCTTTTTTTTTGTTGTTCTGCTTTTGAAAAGCAGAACTACTGCTTTTCTAGTTCTGATATTTTTCTCATTTATGATCCCTGATCCCATTCCCACTTTACCTTGCTGCCTTTAATAGTTCTTTCAGGTTCCATTTCCTGATTGAAAGGAGATAAAGGTAAAGCAAGAATAATCAGAAAATACAGACACCAGCCATATTATAAGTATCATACATTCACCTGTTAGAAGCACCTTGTGAATGAGTGTACATATATATAGGGTTTCAATCTATACATATATATAGGGTTTCAGTCAGCCAGCATTAACATAAGTGGAAAGGCTGGCAATGTCTTCAGTGTGTGCTTATAAGCCACATGTATATGTGACACTTGGGGACATAGTTTAGTGATGCACTTGGAAGTGCTAGGTTTACACATGGATATTATATGACAAACAAACTCACTTTTTAAGTTTTGGGAGGTTGAATTTCTATACACAGTGTGTCAGGATACCAAGAGCATTCCACTACTTTCACATTTTGCTGCCCAGGAAGGAAATGCATCTTAATCCCTGTAGGCATTCAAAATATAGATTTGTGCCTAAAGACATGGCAGCATGGACCACAGTGCTTAATGGAACAGAAATGGTAAATGCCATACATGTACCCAGAATGCATAAGGCTACAGTCTTTTAAAGCTTAAAAAGCTCCTTGTACATAACTAAGTTGAGAATTCATTCTTCATTTAATTAATACTCCAGACTTTATTCTTTTTTCCTGTTTGTCAAAATGACGCACCTTTGCAATGACACCATCCCCTGGGATTGCAGAACACTCCAGAGTGGAAGTGCTGGGAGTCATAAGATAGCCTCTTGAAAGTAATATCTTTATTCTAATAATCAGTGTTCTTCTTGCTTATACACTAGTATTGTAAAATGCTTGTCCAAAGTGTTTTTAGAGTAAATTGCTAATGAGAAATAATGAAATGCTGAAAATTCTTCCTTCCACAATTTCTTATTTAAAGCACCAAACTGCTAACATTAATTTATTCCCTTCAGAGTCATAGGACAGACTCTGGCTTACTAACTTCCTGCCTAATGGGTCTTTCTACACAAATAGGGTTTATATGGGTTTATTTTTCCCTGCAGAGCAGATAGCTGGATTATGCTTTTTTTGTTGTTCTTTATCTATTATTTACACAGAAAAACATTCCTTTTTTTTCCTTGCTGAAAATATGCAGTTATTCCTGGCATCAATAAAAGTGGTTTTGTTAGTGTAATAAATGATCAGTTACTGTATTTTATCGAAACCTGTATATTACTGAAACACGTGTTGAATATGCAGGAAATCAAATTTTGATTGATACAACTGATCTAGGAGTTCAAAGCAGCATATTTTTGTGGGTGTGCCCCATGTTTGGAGATACTCATGTATATTTTCTCCAATCCACAGAAACTATTTCTCCATGATTGTTCTTTCTATACTTGTACAACATCAGGCTTAGCTTTAAAACACAGATAATGTGTAATATTTGTTAACCACAGCTAATACATGCTCACAAAACACAATACATTTCCGTTTAGCTAAAGAAGATTAAATATTACTGTGTTTAAGTATTAAAGGATGGGGGTTTTTACTGACAGAGAAAATCCACAACATCGGGAATCGGAAGGGTTTTTCAGATATTACTGTTCTAAATGCAAGTTCCATTAGGCCCATGGAATTTTCTCTGCTGACATTTAGCTGTTGGCAAGGGTGACCTCAGTGTCTGACTAATAGGAATATCATGATTAATGGAGACATTCAGTCATGGGTCCAAGGAGATTACGTGCTTCAGGTGAGACTGCATCACAAGAAATGACTGGACAAAAATTGATAGAAATCTGTCAATATGAAGTTTAACCAGACACAGAACCTACCCTCTGACTCCTCAGTCCTACTTGCAGTTTAATTTCGGGTAGTCCTGTGTGAAGCAGGCAGTTGGACTTCATGATCCCTATGGGTCCCTTCCAACTCAAGATACTCTATGAGTCTGTGAGTCTAAGATAGCTGCTCAAAAAATAGCAGCTTCCTCTGAAGTAAGTCCAAATTTAACTGAATGTGTATCACCCATGTGAAAGAGGTAGGAATACAGTAAGCAATTTAAATGTGAGCAAAATAAGTTATTGTTGATTCAATAAGGATTACACAATGAACACCTGACAGACTCTGAGAAAAAATCTGGTCCCACTGAAATAGAATGAAATACTTCAAGTATTGCCTCTATTACTTGAAAATCAGGAGTTCATATATTGTGTACATCATTGCATTCAGTATCAACAGCTTACCTGACTAGGCAGAGACAGAAACATTTATATTTCTAAAAGTATTCTGAAGAGTACTTTTACTGAAGTTACACACAAATGTAATTCTTGAACCAAGAATACACATGTTCAGCATGGTCTTTTTAAGATTAGGTTAAATATTCTGAGCAAAGTATCCAAAAATGCTCAATGGAGTTGTTATTATTACCCTATTTGTTGGTCGACATGCCAGCATGGAATGCATGTGCATTTGTGTTAACGACATCAAATCAAAGTCAAAGGTCAGTCTAAGCTTAGTGACAGACTCGTAAAATTGTACTTGTTTCTGCAGCTGGTAGGGAAACTCATTCTTTGGAACAAGATGAAACTTAAATGTGGCAGTCATTTAGAGATATAGTTAATCTTTAATAAGTGTGTGTACAAACACCTCTCTCTGTTATCCCCTTTGGAACTTGTATATCTTAGCCCAAACCACAGCAGCACACATCTGTAATATTGCATCACTGCTGCTGACTGCTTGGCCATTATGAAACACTGAAAATTAATGACTTAAGCATTGTTGAGAAGGATTTCTGCCCATTGTGGCAAAACTGTATAAAGGAGCTGAGACCATTCAAGCCCACCTATCCCTGAATATGCCTTCTGACTGGAACTGGACAATGAGTCAAACCACCAAAGAGTGGTGGATATTGTCCAATTATCTCAGCTCTAGGGAAATGTAAACAAGGCTGTGGGAGAAGAATGTATCCACAAGGAAAGCCAAACCCAGYAGCTGTCCTGAAAATCAGCTCTGGCTGGGTTCAGGGTGGGGGAGGCCATAGCCCACAGTCTCATTTGCTGAGGCCAGGTTTGCACACATTTCCCCCAAACAAAGGGGAGAGGTGGAGAATTTTTGGGTGTGTGGTGAACAACCATCCTCCTGTGCACAAACTGGCTTTTCTCACTGGTTGTAAAATCCTCCCAAACCAAGAAAGCCACACACATGGAACATCCATGTGAGAGGCAGCTGAGAAGGGATCATAAATGAGCAAAGACCCCTAAAATGCCTCCAGACTCATATCTGAGGCCTTGCACCAGAGGACTGCACGTGATGCAAAGGGATGCAAGAGTTCCAGAGTCTGTGGCAAGAGACTGTAAAACTTCTCGCCCCAGAGCAAGTATCTGGGTGTTCCCAACTAGCCTGAACATATATATATCCATTGAATTCTGTGTTTTGTGGGACCCTCACCACCAAGAAAACCAGAAGATCAATAGGATGCTGTCATGATCCACAGAGTGGTGACATTTTCTACCTGATTTGTCTTTCTGTCACTCTCCAATGTCCCCTCCACCTTTTTCTATTTATTTCTCTCTCTTTTTCTTTCTCCCTCACATTTACTGTTAAATAAAATCCATACTATTGACTTTGGCATATGGTCTTGTTTGCACCTTAATTCAGGCAGAGGCAACTCTCTAGCAATTTTAACAACTGGTCCTTAACAGCCATAGATGCTGACATTATAATTTTTACATTATCCATTAAGTGCCTTATAGGATATGCTGTCTATAAAAAAAAAAAAAAAAAAAAAATCTGCTTTCCTATGTTATTAAGAAATTCAATCTTAACAACACAAAAAAGAGCTTGTTTTTCACTGCTCCCCAAATGTACAATTAATAGGTCTTACATGCTTTCACTATTTTAAAAGTCCTGTTTTAGAATTTCTTAGAAAGATTCCAAGAGTTTTTCAGAGAAAAAGATATTAAATGATCTGGAAAATCAGAGTAATTCTTTACAGCGGCAAAGTCATGTATCAGAGAAAGAAAGAATGCAAAACAGGTTCAGAACAATATCACAAAACTAGGTTCTGAGAATATACTGATAAAGTGAAGAACATGAATACAATTTTTGATAAATGCTTGTCACCAGCACCATTGGTTTGCTTATTCATTAACCACATGATGTACATAAAAACCTTTGAAATTTCTTGATATTTTCTGTATTTTTCTCACCTTTACAAGTTGACAAGTTGACCAGAAAAAGGAATGACTATATTGTGGAAAATGGAAAAATGGAAAATACACATAGGTAATACTTTATTTCTTATCAATTAAATATTTTATAATCATTGACTTCGACATTGTCAGAACTGCAGTTATTTTGTTCAGATCCACCAAGGAAATTAGAAATAGTCCAACTGTAAATCCCCCAACAACGAAAATATTTTGAAAAGCTATTCATTATTGCACTCTCTTAGATGCTTTCTCTACCCTATTTTTTACTATTGATCACCTCTTTCTGAAGAGTAAACCTACTGTTCTTGTCTTTCATATGCTCTAATTTGTTTCCAAAGAAACAGGTTTTAGACTCTTCTGGTAAACTTAATTCTTCTAGAAGCTCTACCGTCACTTTCTGCAGTGAGTGCTGCTTTAAAACAGACTAGAATGTCTCTGCTACTTGATACCAGAAATCTCATCAGACAGTAACACACCTTTATTACAGATGGATAGGATGAAGACTATATTGCTAAAAGATAAAATTAAAAAAACAAAACAAAACAAAACAAAACAAACAAACAAAAAACCCAACAAAAAACCCAACAACTTGGTTAGACCACATGAAATTTCAGTCAGCTTTTCCAAACAATAAATCCCAACATCCTACACTGGTAATGATGAGATAACTGGGATAATTCTCACTCACTGAAAAGGAAATGAAATTACTTGAGATCTGTGGCGCTGAAGTGGAGAAAATTCTGCTGGAGTGCAGTTAGCTGATGTGGGTAAGAGTACTGTCAAATAAAACTTGCATAATTTTTTCTAGTGACAATCCCAAATCCTCAAAAACACAGTGAAATGAAAAGTAAATTCAATAAGACTCCTTGGAAGGATTTCTGGTCTTTCACTTCTTTCCATTACCAAGTTATTCTCATTCTCTGAACAGATATTTTGAGAAAACATCGTATTATTTTATCTAATTTTTAATTGAAAAGACAAAAAACACAAGACAGTTACAAAAATTAAAAGGCTTTAATTTTTTCTAAATAAGAAAGAAAAAAGCAACATCACTGGATTTTCCAGGATCAGTTTCTCAGCTGAATACAACTATTTTTTTCAGTTACATGTTGATAGCTTCCTCTTTACCCAAGCTGAGGTGCCGACTCGTAAAATCATGTTCCTAAGTATCAGGATGGATCATTCTTCTACTAAAACAAAGTTGTCTTGAAGGATACTAACACAGTGGAGAAAGGAAATACCCCCTTCCTTGAAGAAAAAAAAGGAAAACAATTATAGATCCAACCATGTTTATTCAGTTTCTTCTATCTGTCATCAAATGTGAAGCAGCAGCTATGTTTAAGGTATCAATATATTTCATTCTTAAATTGATCAATTTTAAGTAAAAGAAATCAGAAATTTTAACTGTGCCATTGATAATCACCAAGTCCCTTAGCTATTCTGTTTCATTTTAAAGAAGGAAATCCACCTACCTGCTAAAAAAGTAATTAAAATTCAGAAGTGGTGTAGAGCTGAGTTGATGAACATGTCTGAAATGACTGAAAACAGGTACTCAGAATATGAAGCATAAATGATGCATCAGTTTATTTATAGTGAGAATTTTTTATTATTTACATATGGAATATTATAAAGTCTGTATTGTAGAACAAAGATATATATGAACATGAACTTCAAAAACAAATAATTCCAACTAGCTAATTTATACTTTAAAAAAAAAAATCATGTGATTATTCAAATATGTTTGTATTCATTTACTCTTACTTTTGCTTTTGTATTGTCTCAGATACATTCAGCCCAAAAATGAAAATTTGCTTACAAGTAGACTCAGACTAATATGGACTTCTTCTGATGGCAAAGCAATATATGAGGATTACCAAACAACTAAGCAACCCAAACATTCTTTACAATTGATTGTGAAATTTCAGAATGTCTGTACATTAAATCCTGCTATCCACTCCATTGTGGGAAATAACATCTGACCAAAAAAGCTGCTTAATTTCCAAATAAACAATAACAAAAAATCCACATTGGCATTAGCCAAAATTAGAAACACTCATATTTTTAGCACTAAATTCAGTGAATGTCAGTGCACAAAATTCAGGGAATTACCATAACAATATGAACAATTAGAAGAAGACAAATAATTTTCCCAAAATTTTGTTATAATCTTTTTTGTCATTTTAATTTACTTTTTGCCCCAGGTATTTTGCTATCTTTTGGTTAACAATATAGAAAATAATTCAATATTTACCAGGTCATTTTTAAACAAAATAGTTGGATGATAGTTGTATTTTTTGCTAAGCTCCTACTACAGGAAATAATTAGATGGAAATTAGATACCCTTGGTACCTTGGCTACCAATTACCTCTGAAAAAATTGTTTTATGGTGCTCAGTTCTGTGGAACCCTATTCTCTTTTCCTCTCCCTACTCACTTACGTGAATCCTCACAAAGTGGTTTCAACTTCCTGAATAAAACTGAGGAAGTGCATTTATAAATAAATTCAGACACTTTCAATCTCAGCATTCCCTTGCAGAATATTGTCCTTCCTGCTGAAGTGAAAATGGAGCCTTAAAAACCTGTTAAAGGTTCTTCATGCCATGGTTTATTTTGGTTTCACCATTGTTGCTCCTTATAGAAGGGACAGAAGAGAACATTTATTGCAATTTAATGAAGAATAACATTCTAAAAGTCTTGGTCAAAAATATCTTTTCACCTCTCTTATATGATTTACTTTTCCATTTTTGTTTGAGAAGTTTTTACAATATAGCAAAAATCTACACAATTCAGCCCTTTAGTTTTGGCAGGCTGCTTGCAAGGTAGAGCATTACCCAGAAAGCTCATAATCCAAATTTTGTGATCTTTTCTGAATGACATGCTAAAATTATCACCCAGCTTTATTAGATAATGCACATGCTGAGATGTTGATACACCTGCTATCCACAGGAGCAGCTACTCAGTGACAGCATTTGTTACTGGTAGAATAAAGACATTTGGGAAATAGACATCTCAGCTGTGATGTTCTTCACTGTGGTGCCATGGGAAGGCCAGGACAAAATTATTTTGATTGTGAATCTTGAAATAGTAGCTACAGAAAAGAGAGTAGGAACTGCAATCAAGTACTTAGGATTGACATTTAGTGTCATGCTCAATATAAAAAAGGGATTGTCCTCATGGTGCTCCTAAAACATCATAGTTTGTCTATGGTTTTCTTCGAAGTGTATGTTTTCTTGAGCAACTGATGCCTTGTTGAAAAGATTTTCAGGCAGGTAACTGAGTTCAAATGAATGCTTAATTATTAAGATACTTTTAAGGTTGTGAGAGTACTCATGCTAAGAAAGTTAACAAGAGATAAAAGTATAGCAATTTTAGCTGATACAAATTAATACTATGTTAAAGCCTATGTTCAGCACTAATGCCACCATGGCGGCAGATGGATCAAATTTTCTGCTGGTTTTAATCAGTAAGTTTCTCTGGGTTCCAATAGAGCTCTTTTGATTAAAAGCATCTGAGAATCTGGACCAATTATTTCCAGATAAATTATTCACAAAATAATGGGCAAAATTGCAAATAATTAATTTGATTAATACAGTGTGACCATCTATAGAGTTAGTTGAGTAGGAGAAAACATTTTTGTGAAAACAGTATTTGATAATTAATCGACCAAAAAAAAAGAAGTTGTCATTATTATGCATTCCATAAAAGGAAAACAGAGCACCCGAATAAAGTGATGATAGTAACTGCAGGATATCTTATAGGATAATTAAAAAACATAGAAGTGGAATGCTTGTACACAACTTGTTTTGAGATGGAAGATTTATTGCTTAATTATATTACAATTACATGTCTATTAATGAAGCTAATATGAAACAGGGATCACTTTGATTCCAAACATCCAAAGTATTTCACAAAAGAATGTGGCACAAATCTTGACATATTGCAACTGGTGTAACTATATGGCTGGATTTGAACTCATGCCTCTGAAAGACAGCCTGTTTATATCTGACAAGAGCAAGGAAAAATAAAGTCGAAGAAAGTAAGTATCAGATACATTAACTGTTACTGGGTTCCAAAACCAACACGGTACATTATTCCTAACATCAATCTGAGCGTCAACAGAGGACATAAACTAGAAATTTGAAATTAATTAAACTTGCCATGTTTCCATTGCATCCTGGATAGGTCCCAAGTAAGTATAAACAAATTTAAATATATCGAATAAACATCTGGACCGTTAATATTGCCATATGTAATTGAATTAGAAAACAGTTGCTTAGACTCAGTCGGCTTTCCCAGGTACTGGAAGCACAAGGCAAAAAAAGTCTTAATTGTGTGAGCCAACACATGTTAGACATTACTGTATCACAGAATTGCTCAACAAACCAATTAAAGATTGTCTTAGAGAAAATCAGCTACTAAGAGCGAAGGCATTAGTTTGCATAACTATCTCTGCTTCAGTTCCCAGGCAATTTATTTCTGAGTTCCTTTAGCTTCTGTATGCATCAGTAACTCTGCTAGTCTGGAGGACTCACAGAGCATTAGGCGCTGAAGTCTTTGTTCTGTTAAACATTTAGACATGACTTTAAAATAAAAGTCTCCTGGCTTCTGCTAACATACTATTAGGGATGGTTGAGCCCCAGCATCAGCAGAATCCAATATTTTTGTAACTTGCATACCTGAGAGTGACTAAAGTTATTGCTCTTCATGTCACTGGGTTCAAATCTTCCTTTTGTCTCTGTCCTGTTCTGGCTCCGGGTCTGCTACCTCTCCCCCACAGCCAGCAGTGGTCAGGCTGTAACTGTTCGTTTGTGCTACATCTTAACAAGACTCTCATGTTCCTGGGAACCACAAYTGTAGGTATAAAAAGTCTTGAAAAAGGATTTGTATTACTTCCTTCCCCTCCTGGGCCTACATTTATAGTATCTTTTTATCAAACACTCTCTGTTAAATTACTGTAAAAAGGAAACCAGAAATATCTTTCCTAGTCAAGCCACCTTGTAATTTCTTTCCTCCCCTAAAGAGCCTTCAAAGGTTGCACTGACACGGTGAGACTATACAAGTTCAGGACTTGGTCTCATGGATAAGTTTGAAAAACAGGAGAGCAATTTTCTTTAAAATTCTGTTACTTGCATTTCTTCTGTGTGGTTTACAAATTTGCTATGATTTCTCTTTAATTCTCAAAAAAGCATATTTGGAATTTTTTTTGTGGAGAGGCAAACATTATTCTCCCAGTTCTCTTATTCTCATTTTGTTCTGCTACAGTAAGTGCAGCTAATTCTGACTATGGAAATAGCAAAGGGTTGCTACTCTTACTCTTACTTTCATATCCTGTCAAGTATTAAATACTAAAACTTTGGTTGTCTGAAGGCCATGACATCATTCTTTGTACTTTACAGCCTCCCACTTACCTGAGAATAACTCATCTGATTTCAGTAGAATTACATTTGATCTTCGTTGGTGCAAATAACATTGCAATCTGGAGTAGGATTAGAAAGGTGCTTATAGGCTGAATACACTTTCTGTCACTTTGGCATTACATAATACTAAATCTCTTACAAATCACTTTCAGTTAAATAAGGGGGAAAAATGCATTACTGAATTTCTGCCCTCACTCAAACTGAGTAGCAGTTCAGTTTTTTGGCTGCAGTTAAAATCAGAGGAACAAACTGCATATCGATTACACTGAATATTAAACAAAACCCATGGCATTTAAGGTAGAATAGCAGCACAATTCAAGGCATTTAAGATAAAGATGAGACCCATGAATTTTAAGCCATTTGATACCTGGAAGCTCATAGCTAATGTGTTGTCCCCAGAAAATTTTAAAAGATTAAACTTCTCTGCAGGTGTTGAACTACCACCTTAAAACACAATCTAGTAAGCATAAACTAATGGTAACTATCAAATGCACACACAGTCCATTTWTTTACAAATATGTTTAGAAGAGATGATAATGCCAACTTCTGGTATGCAGGTTCAGGGTGGTGCCTCATCAATCAGGCTAATCTGAAATAGAGGCCAGACAAAGTTAAGAGAATGAGAATAGACAACTTTAATACAGGCCTAACAGGCCTACTGGTGCATTAGGGCAAGACAAAGGCCTCCTCCTGAGGCTACACCCAAGATGGACACCGGCTCATGAGATCTTCACCGTTTAGAAGTTCTGCCTTATTAACATCTTGGGTCTTAATTCTTCAATTATCTTTTCAGATGATGATGTCAACCACCCCAAACTTGCTCCCCACTAACTCACTGTTGTTTACATAGTTTGGGGTTCTGAGGCAGTGAGGTGTCCTTGGATACAGGCTCAGAGAGGGATTGTTTTGTCTAAAGATGGGAGAATGGTAGTTTTAGTGCTGTACTAGAGAAGTATGAGAATACCGATGCATGAAAATAGAAAAACTAAAAATTCTAAGGCATCAAGGGTTAAGACTCTCCTCAGTGGGGTCTGCAGATTGCTGGGAGTCCAGAGAAGTTAGGGACAGAAACTAACACTAACACACAGAAGGATGCAAAATTTTCAACAGGAAAGGTGAGTGGTAAGAAGAAAACTGTGTGTGTTTGTCTTCCTAATGTACCAATATATAGCTGCTCACTTGAGAAAGGGACACTGCTCTCCACAGACTTGTTCATGCCTTTTGCCACTTTAAAAGTAGTTGCACAGAATGTTGCTGAAATAAAACATTCTTACTAAACCACAGGTTGTTGTTTTCTTTAGTGTGATTGTGCATGTGTGTTCACTCCACTGTTCTGAGTTAGAGGGGGGAGAATTGAGGCCTCTGTAAAGGAAAATAATTTTTTTGCCATTTTTCTGTCTGTATATAGCCAGCAGCTCCTGAAACACAACTCTTTGTTTACAAAGAACAAATGTGATTTGACCAGGGAGACTGGTGTTGTGTTTTCTCAGCTGTTTTGATTATTTCACACTTGTYTTTGTGACTAGTTCTGCCCAAATGAGGGAGCAGGGAGTCTGGCTCAGAGCCTTTCTCGGTGTGTTTCAGCAAATCAAATTGCTGTGACCACTGCTGAAAAAGAGACCTTAGGTGGTCAAGAATCTGTGATGACAGAAAAGCAAACATAAGATTCATGTCTTTAAAGTTTGGACTGGAAGTGACATTAGAGAGCTGTTCCCAGGGCTTGTGAAGAAAGTTGGTCATGTGGAAACATTGTGTTTATGTTTAATGCAGTCAAAATTTTTAAAACATCTGATTTTATACATCCAGAGTTGTCTACATAGAAACTAAATCTGTATTCTTTTAGTATGACCTACAGTCCAAAAACATCTATTGCAATATGCTTCTCTTTTTCATGACATGTGATACCATAATACAGTTGATATTGGTGTACTATGATTCTGAGGCTTGTAAGAATTCTGATAACAGTATAGGCATATATTTGCATTTTCAGTGTAAACATAGTCTTATTTGTTGGAAATTTTCCAATAAACTTAATGAGTTTTTTAACTCATGTTGTCATTCTGTGTCACCATTTGATATTTCCTCATTTGTGAGCAATTTACAGAACTGTTCCTGTGGACCTTTTTTAATGTATCCAAATGATTAATTAGAAAGTTTAGACACTCTGTGGGAAGTTGAAAAGACATTCTTAAGGTGATCTGGTCCTAATGACAATCTTAATTTTTTTCCCTGTTAAACTGATTGCAAAGCCTTGCACATGTTTGCCATAAAGTCCAACCCGCTGTTTGCATGAGAAAGCAGAAGTTGGTGCTCTTTCACACCTGTTGTTGTTCTCGTTCAGTAACAAAAACTATGTGTGAAATACATTACTGTAATTGCCTATTTGCAGAAGGAATTTTTTTCTCCCCAGCAAGATTTCTAGCATCATCCTAAAGCCTTTGTGGTTCTAAATCTTTAAGAATATCATAAGTTTACAAGAAACCAGAATCAGAGAGAAAGAATAGATGAATTTTGTGAAAGCAGCAAAAGAAAAAAATTAAAACATCAGGCTAAAGCAAGTACCAGAGGCTGCAGGCTGACTCATGTAGATCCCATATACATAGAGAAAGAAATAATACCAAGAGGAAACTGAATGGACTAATTAAATGAAGGTCATACTTGATGAATATTTCTGATGACTTTGGAATAACGCAGCAGAAATGAAGCAGTWCACAGCATGGATCTTCATTTTAGAAAGGCTTCCTATACTACACAAATAGTACACACAAATCCAATTTCAGAACCTCTCTGTTGAGGTAATAGTGAGCAGCTGCCAAAAACAGACTGCTAATTGGTTTTTTTTTAATGGTTCTAGTTGGAAAAATGCAACAATGCAGAAAGGTATATAGGATCATCACTACAATTTACGTGCCTCATTTCCATAGTTGGAATTCAGAAGGTTAAGAAATGAATCATCTAAGTGACTGTATATTGGCACAGGGGTTTACCTTACTTGGGTAAGTAACTTGGTGAGTGACGGCCACATGAGCAATTCCCATTGTTTCAGACTTGCAAATTTGGACTGTAGCTGTTTGATTGATAGGAAAAAATGTTCTATATGAATTTAACAAAAAAACTATTGTCAAAATTTCCAACATCAATGTTATAGTAAGATTAGCACGACGTACGATTTGGGTAGCCTGGTCCATCTTCAAACATTTACCATCATCAGATAAACTTTTATTTGAGCAAGTTCATTTATCTGTTGGGTTATCTAAAACTGTGCTGCAATGTCTGTACATCCCCAGGCACATGAGTTTGATGAAAATAAGCATAATGGCATGACCAGGACTCCCACGAAAAAAGAAAACAAGATGTCAGCAAAGCCCCTCCCCCAAGATGGCAGCCTCTGTAGGTGACCATGTGGTCCAGGCAAGACTAGACAAGGCAAGACAAGACGGCACAGAAGCCCTTCCCCAGAATGGTGGCCTCCATATTAGACTGCACGGTCCAAGGGCCAAAGGCAGAGTGGTAGATAAATCCCCTTCTCCCAATCATGCGGTGGAGAGAGAGAACCAAGTTAAAAATAAAATAAAATAACAATCAAACCTGTTATAGAACTACCTCTTCCTCCAAACAACCAACAGGGAACAAGAACAAAAGAAAAGGAATCCTGGAGTCCAAAACCAGTCAAATGCTGCCCAGATGTTTGCTCCACGCCCCCTGACAGGGCCTGTCCCAGTGGYGACAGCTCTGTGCCCGCGGTGTCAATTTCTCTCTCAGCCCACTGCAGRCAGATGCTGTGGCGCTGCATTTCAGAGTCCTTAGGACGTTGTGGGGTGAGGGGTGAAGAAGCCGCTCTGCAGGGCACCAAAACAGTAGTCCTGACCCTGCCAGTCCTGGCTGCTGGGCTGCAGACAGGTTTTTGTGGAATTTGCCCTAAAACAGTTTAGGATGGCAAAATGCAGTTTCCTGGAGGACTGTGCCAGACAAGGAGTTTAAAGAGAAAAAAGAGGCATCTGCCTTGCACTGTCTTTGCTCAGTGAAGCAACTCTTTCAGTAACCTGGCAAGAATGAAAATAAAGCCCTCCTTGAGTGATCCTGACTCTAAAAGGAACCCCAACACCCCCACCTCCACAAAGGATCTATAAGGGACAGTAACCAGACTGATGTATGAAAGATATGGAACACAATATACATTTTTTGGTTTACCCAGGACACAATGCAAGAAGAAGCCTCCCACAAAAGTGAGCAAACAAAATAATATCTAAAGCATTAGGCTGTTGAAAGTTAACCATCAAGAGCAACTCCATATATGGCAGCATAGTCAACCCCACACTATGATGAGAAAATTCAGAGATGCATCTCTTTAACTGCACTGCATGTATTCACAACCTATGATTGTAAGTCCTCTTGTGTGCTTCAGTATTCCTTTCAAGGTTCCTTGATGCTGTAAGGAACACATGCAAGCAATCACAAAGTGCATTGCAGAATATGCTTTTACTTACAGGACTGGAAATATAAAAAAAAGGTATCTGAACACCATGTGAAGAAATTATCAGAACAYGCAGTATTGTCATGGTTTAACCCCAGCCAGCAACTAAGCCCCACACAGCCATTCACTCATTCTGCCCCTGGTGGGATAGGGAAGCCAATTGGAAGGGTAAAAGTCAGAAAACTCATGGGTGGAAACTCATGAAAACAGTTTAACAATTGAAATTAAATTTAGTAATAATAATAATAGTAATTGTAATAATTATTATAATTATAATAATGAAAAATGAAATAACAAAGACGAACAAAATCCAAGAAAAACAAGTGATGCAAATGAAAACAATTTCTCAGTATTAACCAATCTGTGTCCATTCAGTCCTTGAGCAACACCTCCCCCCACCAAGATTCCCCACTAGTTTTATTGCAGAACACAATGTCATATAGTGTGGAATATCCCTATGGTCAGTTGGGATCAGCTGTCCTGGCAGTGTCCCCTCCCATCTCTTTGTGTACCACCAGCCCACTCATTGTTGGGGTGGGGTAAGAAGCAGAAAAGGCCTTGATGCTGTGTGAGCACTACACAGCAGTAACAAAACCATCACTTTATCAACCATCAACAACTCAAAACACAGCCCCATACCAGCCACTGTGAAAGAAAGCAACTCCATCTCAGCCAAAATCAGCATGTACGTAGGTGGCTTTTGGCCCCTTTTCCATTGCTCTTGTAGAAGCTATGCTGCTTACTGGAAGGTTCAGGACCAATGTGTGTTTTTCAGTCCCATTGACTAATTGATTCATCCAGAAATGAGACACCAGAGCCTGAGACTTTTCTGTGTCTGTGAGTCAGCTCTTGTCTCCCAAAAGAAAGCTTGGATCAGAAAGTGGGTGAACAGAAACACCAGAAGAAAACCTGATGAATTAGCATACTTGAGGTCCTCAGGGAAAGCATGATTACTAACTTTAACAAGATGAATGTGAAGTTGTTCCTAGCATTGTCCAGTGCAGAATGTGCTAGGAACGACACTAGTCTTTTGCACTAAGGAATACTTGTGCAAATTGTAGTAGCAGTCAGACCTATTTTCTGAGAATTATTATTTTTTTTTTCATTCTTTGGCTGCCATGATTTCTGCAGAGATCTGTTTCAGCTTCAGCAAAGAGGATAGGGAAAGCACTCAGGGATCGCAGTCTGGCCTTGTACAACCAAGACTTGCTGCCACATGAGTTTCAGCCTTGGAGGTTTGAACCAAAAGTAGCCTGAAATACAGATCTCCCAAATTCCCATTTGCAAATGCATGAGTTTGGGTCCTGGCATGCTCATCATTCTGAACTCAGTGTTATCAGTGTCTCCTAGGAGACTCTGAGCACATCCATTGATAAAGGTSTCTTTGGAAAGAGCCCTGGCAATATCTATTTTGTGACTCTTTAACAGCACTGATGTCCCTTGTCAGACAATGTGGTGGTGTACAAAAATTGATGGGCATCAAAAGATACTAGGGAAGGTAGGCATGGAGTGTTCCTGTTATTGCTTTGTAAAGTCATCATTTAAAATGTGCCTAAAGTAGTCCTAAGGCATTTATATTCTTCTAGTCTTGCTTCAAAAGATGGTAAAAATATAAGGCAAAGAAATACATACTTAGGACTAAAAAGACTTTTGGGGGATGTTAAAATTCTGTTTCTAGTCAGAGTTTTCCTTATAATCCTATATGTCTGACATTTCTTTAATTTCTCCTTTCATGATATATATTAACAGAAGTATGTGGTGATTTTATTCTCTTCTTTATTAGTCCAATGCCAAAATCTATGAAATTAGCTAAATAATTTAGTAATCTTAACCTTAAAATAAAGAGATGTCAAAAGGACCAATGCAGCCAGGGATTTCTTCAATTATTTAATCCATCCACCTGAAAATATGATACAGTCAAGCAACAGGGCGATCATTTGAACACTCATCTGAATTATATCTGTTTCTTTAAAATGTTTTGACATCAAGCAGTACTAAAAGCAATGTAGTTCTGATTGAAACAACAACTTTTATCCTGGCAATCTTCCTCCTCTTGTAGCATACTTAAATTATTTATTGAAGGGTTTTCCTCATGAGGTAAAAAATATAATACCAAGGTTAGTTGTATTTCTCCTTTCTCTCCCATATTTTCATCACTGATACTAAACAATGTAATTGCTGCAAGCCTCATAAATTGTAAAAATCAATGGTCAGCAGGGACTCAATCCAGCCCTAAAGCCAGAGAGCATTACAGCCCCAAAAGCTGTCAAAACACAAGTGAACAGCTTCAGTATTAGGAGAATTTCTGGCTGGTGCAACAACTGTCCATTTTAATTCTGTGATCTTCATATTCCTAATCCCCTTCCCCAACAGTGACTGGCACTGCAGCCCTGTCTTTACTGTGACTTAGTGGTTTTGTGGATGGTTTTGACAAGCACTGCTGGCTTAAGTACTCTTTATATGAATTACAGCAATAAATAAAAAGCCTTAGGTAACCTTTCCCACTCTCTGGAGTTTATTATACAGTGTTTTGGTGCAGACAGCATTAATACGTTTATTTTTATCATCTTTGTAACCTGGTGTTTTATCTGTTTTAGGAAGGATTGATTTGTCTAGTTGCAATATCTACAGACACTGTATCATAATGTCAGATCCAACTGCAGAAGTTGCTGCAGTTCATTCACAAAAAAAAAACCAATTTGTTCACCAGAGCTGAGTACATGTCTGGGAATTGGCACCCTCTGTGGAGAGCTTGCAGATGGTTGGTTCCCCTGTGGAATCCTCAAGTCTCTGAAGGAGGGGTCCGCTGACCTCCCATCTACTTGTGCCATTTAAGCCCCTGAGGGACACAGGATGGTCTATTCATCTCTGTGCCTTTCCCGATGAAACTGTCTACCCTGAAAAGAAAATTGCAAGAGTCACAGACACAGAAGATCAAAGAAAGGAGAGTGTGGTACAGTCTAATGATGAACACATCTGGCTAAAGGATAGGGAGCATGGGCACTGCTCCCTGCTATAAAATATTTCAGATCTCTTTTTTTACCTAAAATGCAAAGGCATTCCTCAAACTAGGACCCAAACCCTGGCCATTCTGGTCACAATTTCCAGTCACTAAGGTAAAAAATCCYTCTTGTGCATGTTTGCTGTCAAACACTGCCTCCTAATTGACTCTCCAAAGCTGTCCACAACATACTGGAGCTCACATGTGCCAGATGCCAAAATGCAACAGAAAAGGTAGCTTCTTGTCACTTGTGCTCTGATTTAAAACCACCTCAGACCTCCCCAACAAAAGCATGCAAAGCAAGAGCAGGGAGAAGAACTGGACTGCAGGTTGCTGTGAAACACAGGCAGTGCGTAAGCAATTGAGATTTGAAGAGATGTCCCAAGGACAGAACCTAAGCTTGGACTGTTCTATCCTGCATATCTAGGGGAAAAAAAAAATGTGCCTTCACAAGTAGCTAAAGCATTCTCTTTTTTATTATTTTTTAGCATATGTAACGATGTGAAACAACACGGACCCCGCAGGCAGGTGGAAAGAGGGATCGGTTTATTGCAAAACCGGGGGGGTTTTAAACTATTACCTTGTTATAAGTTTACATTCTTGTGAAGGACAACAAAGTGTCTTAGCCAACCACCACAGATCACGTTAGGAACATGCGATGGTCAGAACCAACCATCATGCACCACGGTGTGAGCTCTGACTAGCCCTATCACTTGTTTTCCAGGGTTATGTAACTTGTTTTTCACCTCTAATCTCTTATCTTTAAGAAATGGAAGAAACGTCTTTATCATTTGGAAGTTAAAAGATGGAAGCCTTGTCCTGGCCCCTGGTGTTCTTTGAATATTTTTCTATAAGAACTTGCCATCTACCAGGCCCTTCTAATAGAAGTGCAAGCAGCAATAGTCTCAGCAAATGGTATGGTCCAAGAATGTTGAGAAAAGTGCTCTGCACTTGTGGGAATCTAAGGCATTAGTTAGGAAAAAGCAAAGATTGAAAAAGTTCAGCACTTCAGAGCTGCTCACATTTTATAGATTCTTTTTCTTTAGTTTAAAAACACTTTTAGATATTTTTATTGAATCTTTTTTTCTCTTTAACAGAAGCAGCAATGACAAATCTTCAGTAAATTATAATCAATTTATATTTAAAAAAAAAAAAAAAAACAAGGCAAAGGTATGCAGCTCGACAATGTATACTTTCTATTTAAAAAAGGTTAATAATAGATTAATGTATTTCAGATCTATGGAAAAGTTTAAATTTTCATTATCCTTTTCCACAAATCTGTAATATCATACTGAATGATTGTGATTTCAGCGTAGAAATTGGGCCTATGGTAACAAATAGAAATGTAAAGAAACATATGAGAAATCAACAAGTTTAGATTGCTCTTCTATAATATGCTAATACGGACAATCCACATTATAACTTTTACTTAAAATTACCAATCTGACATTTTAAAAAGTGAATATTTGTATGTGTGCAAAAGGGAAACTATAGTGCCAAATGTCTGGCTACTTTATCGCACTAGCACTTTACATCTGTTAAGAAGCTATCAGGCTATTACATATGCCTCATATATCAAGTTTCAATGCAGCTTTTATTCAAAATTTAAAAGAGATAATAGTAACATAAAAGCTACCCTTTGGATCTTATAATTAAAAGGACAAGAGCCTGAGCGTCAYAAGAAGGAAACGTAAAGTTAATTACTCGCTTGTGTGTAGAATAAGAAGTCTATAATCTTAAGTAGTAGCCAATTTGTAGGTTTGAATTCCTGAACATTAATGTATTAGGAGAACCATTTCTACTTCTGATAATTTCTTCATATAATTATGATTAGACACTTAGCTGCAGTTTAATTTACTATGCCACTTCCCAACACACCCCTTTCTCTATGGTTTTGTTTACCAGAGCAAAGATTTCAGGCACTAATATTGTCTGAAAGCTTACAGTAAATCTAAACAGTAAATATGTTTTACAGTCAGTTGTAGCAGAAAATCTAAAGTGATAGTACTGAGTATTTCTTAGTAGATATAAAATCCAGTGGGGGTAAATGATATTCTGAAATATTACCTTTACTCTGTTCACTCTATGGGTAAAATTAAGGTTGAATTTAAGAATAAATCCCTGTGTTTTCTCCAGAAATAATTTTCTGTTAAATTTTGGTGTTGATGGCAATATTCCAAGTTTTCAGTATCAACTCTTCTGGGAGATTAAAAGAGTCAAGAGGCATAATGCTGTAGATGCAGAACCAGAAGACTTCCAAATTGCTTTTGAGAATTTTTTATTTTCTACTGTACATCATGTACAACCTTATTTCTTTCCTATTGCTGCAGAATTACTAGTCAGATATGAAATAAATAGCTGCAGCTTCCTTCAGCAACTGGAAAAGTGATGTAACACATGAGATATAATGGGATGAAAATTTATTTGAAAAAATATTTCAGGATTAAAGTAACAGCACAAACATGATTATGATGGCCAAACTGACAAAGTAAATGAAACTTTTTAATGGTAAAATATGGGAAAGAAAAAAAGAAAGAGGAAGAAAAGAAAAAAGTAAAAGTAGCGTAATGACACAGGTACCAAATATATACTAGTCAGAATCCAAAACTGAAGTTCATACTTTGCTTCCACATTTAAGATATTCAAGCACATTTTGCACAACAACAAAGGCTGGGCTGTTAACTGGAAGAGGATTGTATAAACAGAAAGTATCACATCTGAAGTGGGAATAAATTTTAAATCAAACATATTTAAAATCAATTCTGGAAGCATAGACATGAAATCTGAGAAGGAAGAGGGAATATAGTAAACTAGACATATTTCAGAATGTGTTAAATAGATTATGAAAAACTGCAAGTTTATAAATTTTTTCTATGACTAACAGGCAGAAGGCAAGACCTTGCTATGTTTTAATTATACCCTTAAAATTAACTCAGATAGAGAAAAGACACATGACTTTTACATAATCCTGAATAATGACAAAGTAGAAACATGTTCATCTGTGTTTATCTCAAATCAGATGCACAGATATTTCAGCATGATTATTCCAACAGAGATGTGCTTACTATGTCTTCCATCAAGACTAAATGAGCTTGCTTTTTATGGCATGTTTTCCTAAACTTTCTTTCCTGTCAGTAGTTAAAAATCTACAATAAGCATCACCTAATTTGCAGGACAAATTGAATCTAAGATATGTGTCTGTCCATGATGGCTTCATAAATAAAATATTCTGAAATCCTCAGTAAGTCTGAATGCTACCTYCTATTGCCAAAAAATGAGCACATTCATTAAAAACTACCATTTTGTTGAAGTCGCTCACATCTTCTTAAATTCTGATGCAGTAAATATGCTATTTTCTCTTCTGTTTTAAATTTCACTCTCCTAATTATTGTTTTAAAATACTGTGTATTATCTTATTATGTCTCTTCATGTAATAGTTAGAGCTACCTAGCCACTTCCACTTCCAYTGCTTTTTATTTTGTATTTGTAATACAAATTAGATTGTTCTCTGTGCTTTCTAAAATAAAATGTTGCCATGGCATATAGTTCAAGATAAAACACTGATAGAATTATAGCTGCATAATATGTTGGATTAAAGTCAAATTAAATAAAATAATTTCCCAGAAATGACATACCTTGGTGGATCTGTGTGCAATACTGTTATTAGGGCATAATTGTAGACAGCATGATGTCTAACACAGAGAAAATTCACATGATGTTGTGAATATACAATTACTGATATAACATTTCCTTTCCCTGAAATGGACTTAGACATAAGAAATATGTTAACATATAAAGTTATACTTTTAGAAATAATTTAATAGTTTACTTTCACACTTCTACAGATGTGTCCCCAATTAATGTCATAATAATTGATGTCATAACCAGTAACAATGGCATTACACAGTATTTGGATATGTAGTTTGTTTGAGCTAGGCATCCCTTTGCACAGTGAAGAGACTGGACCCTACAAGGGATCCCTATTAAAGTCAGTAGATCTGCTACTTCATTGGCCTGCAAAAAGGTCTTGATCATTATTTCTATTTTACTATAAGTGATTAAAATGGACTAACACATAGTTAATACCATTTTAACTAATGATCAATGAGTTAGAGTTTAAGGATACCCTATCCACTGTCTTGTATGGCATAACCATAGAGAAAGTGAGTATTTGTTCTTGTAATAATGGTACATATTTCTTATGGGTTTATATTTTTAATAAACATTTCTATATTGAAGACTTACAGCTGTTTCCATAACTTTAATACAGACTGCAGAGAGAGGATTGTTTTTATTCAGTCAGAAGAATGACTGTATTTGACAGACTTTTAAAAATGTATCCACTGGATTCACATTAAAAAGTAATTTGATGCAAAATTTTAAAACTCATAAATTGAAGACAAGTTATCACTAGGATTAYATCACATTTTGAAATAAAGATTGTGTAATGGCACTTCCTAGTATCAGAGAGGACATATTAGTTCAGAGTAAAAGAAGATATTTGATCAGAGAAACATATACAMGACACAATTGCATTTATTCTTATATTCACTGATAAATAATAATACTAAAAGGAAGCTTCCTTTTTAAAGAGAGAATATATATATGAAACTGATTAAAATCCACATAAATTTAGACAACTGCACTATGACGTCAGTGTGAGTATAAAATTATCTTGGAATGATTTGCAATAGCATATTCTTGCAGCACTTTGTCTCAAGATCATGCATGCACATTCTGTCTTCCAAAAGATAGTATGAACAYCAGGTTGAGTGCTACAGCCATGCAGCTGCCTTACCAGCACCTGCCTCCAAATCAATCAGTATCTGTCCCAAATGAATACCTGTCCTAATCATGGCAGCCTGCCAGCTTATCACTACTGAGTAACACACCTGTAGTATGACATTTTCAGTGGTTCTGTGCTTCTCTTCATTAGGTACAATTCCACCTCTCCTACTTCACCTCTCCTACTTGTTCACTGATAAGTTCCTCACCATTTTTTTCTGGCACTCGGTTTTGCAACTCAGCAGGGTTCATTTCTCAGCAATAGCAGTGGAAGGAGGTGTGAATCAGATAGCAAAGGATAGGTTCCCCCACCCACTGCCCTATCCTTACAGGATAAAGCAGGAAACAGTACAGTAGAGAAGGTATACTGTCTTGGAGCAATTGATTTTGTGGTTCTATAATGCAATGACATATATTTGCTGTCTATGTCCAATATTGTACTTTCTGGAAACACTGCTGCATGATCTTCTGGTGTAGTTTAATTGATTCTAAAACTGGATTTGTGTTATTGTCTGGTCTGCTGGGTCTGKATCTCAATATGTATTTTGAAGACTTTGTATTTGGATATAATGGTTTGGATCCATCCTTTTCATTTTATTCTATTCAGGTTAAGATACAGAGCCAGAACACTCTTAAATTAATCTCTTAACATTCTTAAATCTTAAATGTTGTGTCAACCAACCTGACAGCCTTTCATAGAGATGACTGGCTTCGTGAACAAGGGGAAAACAGCAGAGAAGATGCTGCTCTCCATATCCTGGAGAACTTCTGAAAAACAGAAGGCTCAGGAGGTGGAGATCTTATTACTGTGTATAAATACATGATGGGAGGGAAAGGAGAAAAGAAAGACAGGCTTTTCTTAGTAGCACCCAACAAGCAAAACAGACAATGGGCACAAACATTGAAACACAATGGCATTCTGCATGAACATAAGCAATCTTTTTACAGTATGACAATGGCACAACTTCTCCAGAGATACTGTGGAGTCTCCCTTTTTGGAAATGCTCAGAAACAGGCTGGACATAGTTCTGAGCATCCTTTTCTATGTGACCCTGCTCTGAGCAGGGAGTCAGACTTAATGGTCTCCTGACACTCATTCTAATCTCAACACTTCTACAACTCTGTGTGTCCATCCTTCTTTCTTGATTCACTCACATCTTCTGTTGGCTTGTACTAAAATCCATCAAAAGCAGAATAATTTTAGGAGACTTTCACTGTTCTCATAATCAATTAAAATAAAGCCTTACTTACTAAACCAAATTCTCCAATTTATGTGCTAAATACATACATTGAATAGGAGCACATGTATAGCTGAGGGTATAAAGCCCAGGCACTGTACATCATTTATGATGGAGTTCAACAGCTTTTTGTATTTCATTTCTCCTTCATCATTTAAACCAGTGTGCTACTACTGAAGGCAAATGAAAATATTTACAGCAGAAGATCAGAAGATATTTTTTTTTTAGGCTCATGATAAAAAAATAATGCACAGTTTTGTGCTTTGGGAATTCATCTCCCAAGTCGTGCAAAATATAGTACTGAGACAGGTTATAATGGATCTGGTTTATCTGATACAAATACTGTAAGATGTGATTTCCTCTTCAGCTAACAAGAATTTGCTAATTATTAGCATGGATGATTAAGTGTTTTGAAAGAACAGTGAGAAGGAAATTGCAGTGAAAAAAAGTCTTATTAGAAACTTGCAGCAACACTTATTATTCCCATTAAATATGAATCATTTATTAAGAAAAGTGACTGTAAGTGATACACATGCATTCATAGATAACCCAGTGTGAGGCTTATGAAATTAATGGGAAATAGAGCAATCTTTGTAATGTCCTGTTTAATGGCTAGATGGCTAGTCCCTGCTAATACAGCATGAAGTACTTTGAAGGGTCATGGCCTTATCTCCTTTCCTCACTTCTGGTCATTGTACAGGAAACTTGGTTCTGTGACTTGCRCAGAAGTACCCAGGATGTGTGTCTTTTCCTTGATTAGATACATTCTATAGAAAAAGCACAGTCAGATCTGGCTAAAAATGAAAGACCTTAGAACGAGTAAAAATTAAATCAGTTGCCCTGGAAACAAACAGAAATGCTAGTAAGTGAGGTCCACAGCACAACAGACATTTGGGTCCCCTACCTTTTATTTAAATAAACAGATATAAGGAACTMAAGTGAAAAAAAAAAAAAACAATGAAATTATTTATTAAAATCCTATTTTACTAGTTTTAATAAGAAAAAAAAATAGAATCATAGAATGGTTTGAGTCAGAAGGAACCTTTAAAGATCATCTAGTCCAACCCCGCTGCAATGGGCACAGACAGCTTCAACTCGATCAGGTTGCTCAGAGCCCTGTTCAATCTTTGAATGTTTCCCAGGGATGGGGCATGTATAGATAAAAGTACCAGGGAAATGGTAATTTAAAAATTGTGCAAAGGATATAGTGTCAAATTGCTCTCTCTTCATCTAAAAGAGGGTGGCCATACATCTGCAATATTGAAGCTGTGTTTAAAAGAATCATGAATCTTTTAGATGCAATTATAAGGAAAATGTTTTCCATAGGTTTTTAAGCACCACATTGAGACCTTCTCCTCCAAAAGACGGCAAACATTGGGATATTTGGCAATACTGTGGAGGGAAGCTTTTTATATATTGAAACCATTGGGCTATTTCCTTGCCTTAAATCTCCAATTCTCTGTACAATTCCTGAGCAGACCCAGTAACAGACCTAAGGACAATCTTATCTTATCCTGAAATAGTTACAGTTTTTGATGGGGGAAAAAAAATAATATCAAGAAAAATTTAAAGTAAAGCACAAAAAAGAAATAGCAAGACTATCTGACTTGAGCTCATTCTAGTGTTTGTTAGAGAAGCTATATTTGGTTTGTTGCATGTGTACATCTGTACATGTACCAGGGGCCAGGTGCCCAGGCTCTGGCAGCAGCGGTGGGAGCTCTGTGAGGGGAGGCTGGGCCTGGCACAGCCGGATACAGCCGGTTCCAACTGGACACAGCCGGTTCCAGCCGGACACAGCCGGTTCCAGCCACACACAGCCAGTTCCAGCCAGACACAGCCAGTTCCAACTGGACACAGCCGGTTCCAACTGGACACAGCCGATTCCAACTGGACACAGCCGGTTCCAGTCAGATCCAGCCACCCAGCACAGGGTGCAGCTGAGCCCAGGGCCAGAGTAGAGGTGCCTTGAATATTATTTAAATAAAGGGGAAAACAACACTGCACAGACAGTGTGAAGTGAGGAAAACTCACAAAGTGAGAGAAACAAGTGAAAGAACCCTGTGAGCAGGGGAAAAGAGGAGAAAGAGGGGAGGACGTGATCCAGGCACCAGAGCAGAGATTCTCCTGCAGGCTGTGGAGGGAACGTGGAGAAGCAGACACCCACACTGCAGCCCATGGAAGACCCCACATAAGGACAGGGGATATTCGCTGAAGAACTGCAGTTCGTGGAGACCCCACACCAGAGCAGACTTATCCTGAGTGCCTGCAGCCCAGGAAAAGGACCTATGCCAGAGCAGAAGAAAAGAGTGAGGAGGAAGGAGCAGCAGAGAGGAACCAGCATTTACTGGTTGACCATAGACCCCTGCTCCCCATTTCCCCTGTGCTTCTTAGGGGGCAAGAGAGCAGTTAGGAGAAGGGGGRAAAGTGTTGGTTTAATGCATGTTTCTCACAATCTGCATCTACTTTTATTGGCAAAAAGTTAAATTATTTTTCAAGTCAAAAGTGGTTTGCCTGTAATGGTCACTGGTAAGTGATCTTGAGTTTATCTCAACCCACAGGCTCTCTCACCCTCCTTTTTTGCCCTGTCCCACTGAGGATGGGAAGTGAGCAAGCAGCTGGAAGGGAGTTTGGCTGCTGGCCAAAGCTAATTCACCATTGTATGTGAGTCTTTTTCATGTTAGAATTTAGCTGACAGACAAACAATCGTCAAATAAAAAATATTCCCACAAATATTCTTCTGTAAAATCTTCACTAGAACACGAATACTTTCTCTTGTGACAATAAAAAGGTAGATATTTTATGTCCAACTTAGACCCCTTTCTGCAATCTAATTTGGTTTAGTTTTCTTTAGAGCTTTCTCAAAGCTTTTGATTAAGGAATAGTAGGGTTGAACCATTAAGAATAACAGGGTTATGGTATCTAAACACATTTCTAGCACAGGAATTTTATTATTAGTAAAGCTTATCCTTGATTTCATTTGTAAATCCAGATAGAAAGCCTACCTTCATTTCTTCCCTTTCATTTATAATATCCAGATTCTTTAAAAAACAGGATTTATTATGCTGTATTCTATATTTGTTAGTCTATATTTTGTATCTGACTCTTTTCTTCTGTAGACTGTACACGCTGGTTTTCCTCTTACTATTACACACCATTTCTTCAATTAATCAAAATCACTATGAGTCTCCCAAGGTTCTTGTGATCTCTCTAAAACTGGCCTTGTCAGCAATTTTTATCAAGCACTTTCATCTTTAATTCACTAAACAGAGAGTTTCTGTGTAAGAAAAAGTGTAAACTAGAGCTTACACCTGGGAATTCTCTGTGACAATGTAAGGAAGAGGCTTCTGTTTCCATTAAAACCAAACATTTACTTTTATATTTAATTATAGTCAAAATCTGAATAAAGGTGTGACATAATTTGTTAGAACTATAGACATAAATGAAAAAGTGGTAAGGTATACCCAATTTTCCAGTTTTTATAAGAACTGTACCAGTGAGATTAGTGGTCTTATATATTCCCTCATCTGGTTCTTCATTTGTGCTTCTAGACTACATTGACTTCTTTAACAGACTGAATCATAAAATAAACAGAACCAAAATAAACAAAAAAAAAGGGTACCTTATTATAAATTTTGATCCTTCAACAAATGCAAAAAGTCTTCCCTTATCAGAAATTTGGGCAACAAATTACCTTCCATGGCTTCCAGTGCTTCCTCATTCATAATCTGAATCTTGAAACAATTATTAAGTGGAAAAAAGGTGGAGACAGAGCAAACTCACAAAGCCCAGCAATGAATACATGGGGATATCTGCTGCTTAGGGTATGTCACGGTGTGGTTGCAGCTAGCAAAAGATAAAGAAATTTGAGTAATATAGGAAATCCAAAGACCTTGACAAAAACTAAGACTAGAAATTGGCAGCTGTGCACCTTACAAATTACTTCCAGGGGCTTCAACTAAATATCCTGGAAATAATTTTTATATGTTTCTATAACCACAGACACAGTGTGACACATTTAAAATTTTAAAAAGTAGTATTTTCTGATGCTATTGAAGTATAATGCAATAATCTAAGGAAGGGGAGAGAGCATGAAGATTCAGCCTTATCAGAGATACTGTTACTGTGATATTATGTGCAAAACACACCAAAGTATTCAATTGGGATTTTTTTCAGCATCTCCATAGCTTTCTTTATTTCACTTCTACTATTGCCTAGTTTTCTACACACTTCCATATTTTTCTGTACTTCTGAATATATTTACCTGTTTTTTTTCCTATTTACATAATTTAAACCACCACAAAAACCATACAAGAGGAAATTAGTGTAAAGAAAAATGTACTCAKAGCTTTTCCATTGAAATTCTTGTTCTGAATTGTATCTTTAATTGAATGATTTTTACTTTGTTTTTATTATTCAGTAATCAATACTCCAATCAATAATATTAAGCACTCAGAATTTTGATGATGGAATTATTTGTTTCTTACTGCCCAATTTTCATGGATGTTTACAGGGAGAGAGTAATTACCTGATAATCTTCCTGAATATGGTATATTTATTCTCATATTCCCTTCACCTCCCATTATTACATTTTCTTCCTCCATCTCTGATACTAACCCTGTTCTCTGTTTCATTTTGCCTATAATGGAACAACTTCTTCTGTTGAAATCTATGCTAGTTTTGGGTAGCATAGAATTAATTTTCTTCTCAGTGGCTGCTATGGGGCTGTGTTTTGGATCTGTGCTTAACACAGGGTTGATAATATAGAGATGGTTTCGTTATTGCTGAGCAGAGCTTACACAGAACCAAGGCCTTTCCAGTTTTTCTACTGTGTTGGTGAAGAGGTGGGGGCTGAATGGGAGGGTGGGAGGAGACACAGCTGGGACAGGGGATCCAAACTGACCAGAGGGATATTCCAAACCTTCGTATATAAAGTGGAGGGAAGAAGGGAGAAGGGTGTGGGGACATTTGGAGTGATGGTGTTTGTCTTTCCAAGTCACTGTTTAGTGTGATGGGGCCCTGGTGTCCTGGTAATGGCTGAACACCTGCCTGCTCATGGGAAGCAGTGAATTAATTCCTTGCTTTTCTTTGCTTGTGTGCATGGCTTCTTCTTTCCCTGTTAAACTGCCTTTATCTCAGTCCATGAATTCTCTATCTTTTACCCTTCCCTTCCAGTTCTCTCCCCAGTCCTGCTGGGGGGGTGGAATGAGTGAGTGGCTGCATGGGGTCTGGTTGCTGGCTGGGGCTAAACCATGACAATATCCCAAATAACCTGCTTAAAACATATCCTTTGCTACAAATGAAATAAAATGACAGAAGCTTCCTCTGATGATAAAGCAAAGCTAGCAGTGTAATTTTTTTTGTCCTGTTGGATGCAGGAAGATGGCTGCCCTTGCAGTATAATGATTTGCCTCTCCTTTCATTCAGATAAAAGCAATCCTTTTTTTCTCTAAGTCTGTGACAAATCTATATTATGAGTCACTTTCTGTAAGGTCACTGTAGGTGCATTACATCACAGGGAGAGGTACAACTCAGCATTGCATTTCTGTATTATATCACTGGAACAATTCTGCCAAGTTTTGTCAGCAGGCTGAAGGGTCAGGTTCAAAATCTGTGAGTTCTTTTGTAAAATTACAAAACAAAACCAGATGAGTATTCACTCAAGCACCTGGGAAAATGAAACCCTTCTTCTCAAGGCCAAAGGTAGTCAATACTTTCCTACCTCAGCTAGTGTACAGTTTTTTGCATATAATAAAACAAAGAAAAGTAAAACAAACCAAAGTATTTGTATTAAGGTGAAAGAAAGCACAAGCAACAAGGAATTAGCAAAATGTAATGTATAAAGCTCATAGCCCAAAATTAATTGTGACAATAAACCTTTTCTTTTGCTTCTTTTTGTTCTGACACAAGTAGCCATTAAATAAATATCTTGTTGACACACATTTTTTTTTTTTTTATTCTCTCATGACTTCTATTTTTTTCTTTTAGGTAGTGAATGGTCAGACTTTGGAGTTCACCTGGATGGGTATATTTTGAGACCCTCAGTGGAAACACTCAGTGGCTTATTTGGACATGCATAAACAGCTCTTCTGCTCTCATTAGCAGAGATTCAGTACTAAAGTATATAATTTATTATCAGGTCAGAGCCATCATGTACTGCTCAGACAATGGACAGAGGATATTTCTAAACCCATTCCACAAGTGGAGTACACCTATTAGATGACCTCCTGACTACATCTTCAAGCATCTTTGCAATAACCTGGTGAACCATGAGCATCTACTCTCAGATTTTTAAATGCTGCGCAGAAGATATTTTGTATTTTTTTTCCCAGGGAGCTGCTGTATATAATAATCTGTAACAATCTGCAGCAAAGAAGTGCCCTTTTATTTTTAGTGCCAAAACTATGTTGATTTTAGCTCTGTGCTTATTTTGTGAGCTGGTTTAAATTCTCATTCAGCTCTTGATACAACCTAGAGCTTCAGCAAAATGTATCTTCCATGTGATTCCTCCTCTTGATTCAGCTGTAAATTGCAGAATACTCATTTGGTTTTGACCCATGAAAACAAATGGAGCAAAATGGTTCTTAACCATCACACATTTGTTCTTTCTCATTTCTTTCAGCTGTGACTAAAAGCTAGAGGATGGCAAATCTATTTTCTGTATTTAATGTGGAAGAATGACTAGTGAAAGCTGAAATCACATCTAAGGTTTAGTGTTAGTATTTGTTGGTTCATATTCCTATTGAGGAGCTGGACCTTAGTCTAAATTAACCAAATGTGATGCTATCATCTAAGAAGCATAGTAAAAGAATAAAATCCTGAAATGTCATTATATTAAGTTTCTGATAAGCCATAACCCGTAAAACCTCTGATACTAGAAATGTATTTGACAGCTTTCTATCAAAGAAGGTTGTCCAAGTTAAAAACAAAGCTACAGTTGGTTTCAGTGGTAAAGACCAAACTGCAGATGCTTAAATCTTAAAAGTAAAGTCTGTTTTCTGTTTGACCTCCTAGATGACCTAAGTTTACAGATGATCTGAAACAGATGATGCAGAAAGAAAAACAACAATACCACCAACAGTTAAAGCTTGGGAATGAATTGAGGGTTTTGTCCATACGCTCTTCAGGAGGTAAAGGCAAAGTTCCTGTACTCACTAATGAGCAGATCTGTTCTACTTGGTGGACAGTTTAATTCTTTATTTGTACTTGCCTTCATTTGGAGGGTGCTTGTTTGTAGCGTGATAATTCTTTTTCTGCATAAATTAAATGAAATAGCACAAAGAAAAGGAAATAAAAGTTGTTTTAAGAAAATTATTCCCTTAAAAGTTCTCCACTTATACCTTTTGCCATTTTGTAACACTCTTATTTATGCATATTTTCCCCATGATACCTCATGAACTTGAATCTAGAAATAAGAAATAAATCAGTTGCAAATCTGGAGAAAGATTTTAGTCCTAAAAAAAAAAACAGGTCTCTTCCTGAAATTAAGAGCAAGAAAAACAAGACTAAAAAATGAAACATTATGCATGATTTTTGGTTAAAATATGTTAACAAAATACTGATTTAAAATCAGAAAAGCCAGAAAATGCTAAAGGTGTTCACAATTTCACTAAATTTCAAAAAGTCAAAGAAAAGACATTTTGGTTGAAAGCTGTCCAACATTAGAATAAGACAGGTTCAGCCCACCATGCCTGTATCTGTCAGTATTCAGTATAGGGCATAACAGACAAATCATATGTCTTAAGAAGTTATTTCTGACTTTGATTTATTAGAAACATAGCTTTGCATCCATTCTGGCTGAAAACTTCCAATACAGAAATGTAAGGTCCATCAACACAAGATCTTTGATAAGGGTTCTGTTCGTTAGATGATAAAAAGTTGAATATTCTGTTTCGAATGAATTAAAGGGATGTTTCTGCTAACAGCAAACAGTATCTGTTCCCTCATTGCTGATCTCACAAAAAGCCTTCCTTCTATGTTGCTGGTCTTTTTCTGCAAGGTATTACTGTGATACATTTCCTGGGATTTTTTCCTGATCTATTTTCCTCCTTCCTAAATAAGCATGAAAAGCTAGCAGGAAGATTAACGAGGAGACATAGTCTACAAAGTATATTTAGCATTGTATCTCTTCTGTCAGATCTATCCAGAGCTTCACAATGACTCAGAATTGGATGGAACTGGATGTTTATGAAATGAAAAGGGATCATCTGATGTATAAAACATCAGAAAGCTGAAAGAATTGACAAAAGTAATTATTTTTGTCACATGAACAACTTTGCGTGTAATTCTTTGAATATTTCAAGTGTTCATAGTCTGCAGCCCATTGGCCTTTCAGCACCTGGCAGAGATGGCTTACCAGCTGTTCTGTATATCTGTAGTCCTTATATCAGAAGTTCTGGGAAAAAAATAGTGCCAGTAAGCTCCCTTCCCCAAAATACACCCCATTCTATYGAAGAGCACAAGTCCACAGTAATTTAAATAATTTTGGATAGAGGAGGACTGTTCTATTCAGGCCTCATGTCTTTCTGCTGTCTTGACATTGTCTTCATTCACAACAGAAGGCTAAATTTTTTTAAAAGCATATACAACCTGTTGAAGTAAGATTTTAAGAAAACTCTCAAACACTTAAAAACTCTGAAAAAAACTAAAAAAACTATTGAATTATGTACAACATTTCAACATGCAATTCTGACTTTGAAGATAATTTTATTTATTACATATTATGTTTTTCTCTGTTGATCTATGCAAATCTTAAAGTTGTTGATTCCAATCTTGGTTATTCAGCTGATCCCACACTTGTACTCTCACTTCTCTTTGCCAATAACAAGTTACAGAATTAAAAATGTTGAAGCGTGGTCTAAATTTTCAAGAGTGGATAGTGATTTAAGAATGCTGAAACAGCTGGAAATCAAGCACATGAAATTTTATATATGCAAAAGCTAGCTTTCAACCAGTGAATTGCTGAATGCTTTGGGGAAAAGAAGCTTAAAAACAACACAAGAACCGAACTATTCAAATGATTCACTAGAAAATTTTGAAATACAACTGGGCTAAACTTTTCTGCTCCTTATTCTTGTTCTGAATTGCTGTGCAGTTCAAATTTACCATACTGGCATTGGTGTCAATATCAGGATATAGACAAAACAACAATAGATCTCATCTTTGTGTTGACAGTGCCAATAGCAAAAATTAGAGATCAGCATAGTTACCAGTCTAGTCCAATCCCTTAAGGGATACACTTGTCTTAAGGATAGAACTTTGTAAGGAAAACAAACAAAAAAAAAAAAAAAAAAAAAAAAAACCCCCCCCCCCCCAAAAAAAAAAAAAAATAAAGGAAGGGCATGTGCCAGGTAAAACTAGCAATCAATTTAATAAGAAAATACTTTTCTCATAATAATTGGTGCATGGTCAAACTATAAGGGTTCACAAGGAAGGAAGTTCTAACTATTTTCTTCTTTGGAAATTTTTATTCTCTATAACTTTGAAAATTCCATAGCAGTAAACACAGCTTCTCTGTTTGATATCCCTTCCGGGTTTTAAATGCAAGAAAATTAGAATAGGAGTCTTTTCAAAGCAGAGAACAATGAATGTTTGCTGAGTTAGTTGCAATTCACAATGGCAATATAATTTTTAAAATTTTTATTTACACAGCATGGAAAAAAAAATTCCTGTCTATCTCCAGCAACAAGATAAAATTGTGGCATTTTGTCAGTGCAGAAAAAAAAAAAGTAGAGCTACATCAGTCCTTGGGAGCCATGGAGAAAGTACTTCTGGACACCAGAAGGAATATAAATTGATCTACCCTTTGTAAGGCATCCCCTGTTCGTTCCTTAAATTGTTTGGCAGGAACAAGGGTTGGGGGCTGTGACTCTTCCCCTTTTCTAGACCCAAAGATGGATGCAGGTAAAAATCCACACTGATGGCATTTGTTTCAGACCCTTCACTCGCAGAAGTTGAGAAACAACTTCAGTTTCAGGGAAAATTCACCTCCACAGCTAACCTTAATTTGGAGCACATTAGATTCCTGACATTTATGTACTCAGCTAAGATGGTTGTTACCAGATGGCTTTGTTATCTAATCACCAGGACTCACTTTCAATGATGAAAAGAAATAGATGTCTATAGTAATTCAGTCTTACCTGAGAACATAGATTAGAGTGAATTGCATTCTGAAAACATCTCTCTTCACTGAATAGCAAAGTTCCTCAGTTAAGAAGTTGAAATTAGCATAGAGAAGTCTAATTAGCATAGAGGGTCTAATAGTCGCAGAGTCACTTAATTTTAAAAGTGCTAAGGGTCTGCTTTTAAGTTCTGATAAAGGTGTACCATGGTTTTGCTATTTTGCTTGTACATGATTATATTGCTTCTCTTAATGATCTTCTTTTTGGTTAATAAAATTATAGTTTAAAATTTTATCCATCCTTCATATTTGCTAAGTTTATGTGTTATGCTGGATACTAACCACATGCGTTATATGCAGTCCAATAATGTGAAAAAGTGATGGTGACACAGATAGGATCTTCATTTTGTAGGACAATGTGCCAAATCAAAGTACCCCATTTAACTAGCTGAGATAATCAGTAATTGTAACAGTTCTTGTTAACAGAGAACAGAGATGATTCTTTGACAGCCATATCTAACATGTTCACATCAAATTGTATTGAACTCCTCTTTGAAAGTTGACCACTAGTGAAATTAAGGTAGCTGATAGAAAAAAAATACATAAATTCAGTTGTCCAGATTTTTTCTTATGATCTCAAAATTCAATCCAAAGGGCTATCTACATATGGAAGAAGRAAAATGCATCGTCTTGAAGAAAGTCTAATGAACCCCATGACTCTTAGATTAGATTTCTCACGCTAATTTGGGCTATCCTGATTTACAACATCCATTTTTCTGTAACCATATAGTTTCTAGGACACTAATCAATTGCGCAAGTGGTGAGAATACATTTAGGTTTTCCCAATTTCACAGTGTTTTTGACTATAAAGACCCTCATGAAATAATTTGGTTTTCTCTGCGTGGAAGCAATTTACATATTTTTGGTTCTTCAATCAGGCTGCATCAACTAATTCATATTTGAAACAAGGATTTTTTTTCACTCTTACATTCTGCAGCCTACTACAAATAACAATAAAAATAATAAGTTCTCAAAGAACTTTGTGCATGATATATTTGTTTAGGCAATTTTACAGCTTTAACTCTGGATTAAAAAAAAATCATTAAAATAATACTCCCCTTTAATTTGACACTCTTCACAATTATGATCATAGTAAAAAAAAAAAATCACAAAAGTGTTAAGTTTATATGGCATCTCCAGAGAAAGCCTAATTCAACTTCCAACTCAGAGTAGGGTCACCTGCATAGGGTGCTCAAGACTGACTAATCTGGCCTTTATGATATGAATGTCTGCATGAGTGGCTGAGAAAGAGTAACTCATGTCATTAACCTGGACTTCTGTAAGAGCTCTGGCATGGACTTACACACCATCCTTGTCTCTAATAGGAGAGGTGGATTTGATAGATGATATATTTGATGGATAAGGGATAAGCTGGGTGGATGCACACAACGAGCTGCAGCCCAAACGATTCAATGTCCAAATACAAAACATCATCAAGTGGTSTGTCTCCATATCAGGACCAGTACTGTTCAATATCTTCATTAATGATATAGACAGTGATCAATAAAATCCCTTCAATAAGAAACTTAAAGATTAAAGCTTGTTTTCCATTCTTTTTCAGAAATATCTAGAGAATGAGATTGTAACAATATTYTACTTCCGCTACAAACACTGCAAATCTATGTGCACCCGTGCACTTTAATTTATCTGTATAAACAAAAGATCAATAAACAGGCTAGCTTATGCTAATCTTGAATGGAAATGGTTTTCTGGTCCTTACTAATTCTTTGCTTTCAAAACATATTACTGAGACTTGCTAACAAAGCACATGCTTTACTCTTTTCATTTGCCAGCCTGCATAAAGATGAGTAATCTGCTATTGCCTAGTGTTAATGAAGACAACTGTATTACTTTATTGCTTGTTGTTATTACTTTAGATTTGCATAGCTTCCAAAATTTAGTCTCACTTCTTAATATCAAAGTGATGATTTGTGACTCATCATATCTTTTTTCTATTTAAAGTGATAGAAAATTGGAAAATAATCTGTGTTCAGACTCAAGTTGGTAACAAAACATGGTTTTCCATATACTACTATTAAAGTACTTTAAATTTAGGAGAAGTTTACCTAGATCCATTCACATAAGCTAAGAAATTCTTGCTTAGTGCTTTCTTTCAATAAATCTGATGAGTAAATAAAACCTTCATAGATTTTTTGGTCCCTTCTGATTTGTCCTGTATTGTGGCAGTATTAGTAAAATCCTCAGGCTGTGTAATCACTACCTATATTGTCCAAAAAGATCTTTACCTAAAAACATATATCCAAAATTTTTTTTCTGACGGTTAGATCAGCATTGACCCCCCCTGAATTCAATGTATTTACTTCATACATCATGAAGTAAATAAAGAATTACATCCACATTGCAATGCGTTTTTATGGCATTTTTCAAAGTATACTCATAAACCCTGTCTGCTCAGTTTTGAAGAACTTCCAGTTTAGCAGTGAACAAAATAGTAAACAACTTAAAGCTGAATTTCCAGAATGCTCCCCACAAGCAATTTTTATTAATGAAATCATTATAGTGATTATCAGATCAGCAGTGTCACTTGGTACAACAAAACCAGATAAAATCATGAGGCCATAGAAGGCACATGGCTTATTCCAGGTGCAAAAAGGCTGGAATGCATAGCCACAAAAAGACTATAGATTTCTAACCCTCAGGCTCTGAAGAGGTTTCATTTTGTACCAGTTTTTGTCAAGACTTGATATAAAAATAAAAGGAAAGTGTCAGAATCAGGGTAAATGTAGAGAAGATTTTTCCTGCTACCAAGAAAGCAAGAAAGGAGTCAGCTGAGTAGAATGATCCTACATCAAGTTAGAATGAATTGCTGCAGATACCCAGTGTATCAGAATCTAACAAGCACTTAAAATTCTGGCTTTTTCAACTTTGAACAAGAATTGTTGTCCATCTACAAGGAAATTTAAGAGACAGGACACCGCCACTTTAATTTACCACAATAGCGAGCATGGCAATTGTAATTTCCAGAGAGGTTTGAAGAAATACTAAAGATACAATTTTATTTTGGATTCCTAACTCTTGCCATTGGGGATAAATTTTTGATCACCAGGAAATCTCACAAAGAAAAAGCCATGTTTGCTACCAGGACCAGCAATGGTCCTGTTCTGTCTAAGTCATCACGCAATTTCTGGATGCAGATAGTATAAGATTGAGAAGGCCTCTGCCTTCTGAAATGTCTGAAATCTAGCATATCTGTGGTCACCAGATTTGCTTGAATTTTCACGTTTTCTTTAACTAAATCTTTTCTTGTACCTAAATCACTTGTGTGTATGTCTTAATCCAAATTTTACTTACCTCAGGCTCTGATCTTTTGATTTTGTTATAACCTTGCCTGCTAGATTTGGAAAGCTGTCAACTAGCAGTTTTCTGTTCCTTATGTAGCTACTCATAGACAAAAATCAAGTCTCTTTTGCCCCTTCTATGGGCAACTCAGCATACATCAGAAACATCTGGGCAGGCTTTACATTAATTAGTTTGAGCTCATTCTTACACACTCTCCTGTGGAATCATGATCTTATTTTCATCTACAGATTTCTGTTTCTAGAGTATAGATGCTCATTTTCAATTTTTTTTTAGTCTCTTGTCAATAGTACAATATTAAACATTGTAAGATTTTAGAAGAAATTAACATTTTACTTTCTGTTCTAGAATCATGATTTTTTTTCAGTCCAAACCCCAAGAATTTCTGTACAAATACCTTTTACTTTCAGAGTTTTCTTTTTTGGTGTTTTGTCTNTTTTTGGTGGTGGGAGGAAGTGTTTCATTTATAAAAGCTTTTTTCCTTTCTCAGATTTCCCCCACCTCCAAAGTATTTAATCTATGATTATTTCAACAGTTATTCAAATCAGTTGAAAAATTAATCTCACCTTTGGTGGGTTGTGACCAAAAATAAAAGTCAACATAAATTTACACTATGACACTAAGTTACACTTAGTTTGAGCACAAAGAAGATTGATTTCACCTAAAATCTCTGTCTAAAATGTTAGATGTCTAACTCAGTTACTGCCTTTACACATAATGGTGTATAAGAAGTATCTTCACCAAATGACTCATAGCTTCATAAAATAGGTGTCTAAGATGAGTTAGTTACCTGCGTCACCATCTCTAAGTATATTTTTCTCTTCAGACACTATAGAAAGGATTATTATCCTAGATTTAGAAGAATAGCTTTTAGGTATTTCAGGAATGATTCAGGTGCCTGTAGAGAGATGCTGAAGATTATCTGAGCTATCTTCATGGAGTCAACAGATTCAACACAGAAGTGGAGACCCACATCCATCTGCAGCACTCTGAGCACTCAAAGGTGAATCTCCTGAAGTTTTGGGAGGGTAATTTGACAAGAATCATGAAGACCATTAGCATACTAGATGTATTCAGATGAAGGTTTATGTGCCAAATGAGCCAGTGAGCATGGAAGTGCAAAGGGGTGCAAGTTAAAGCAACTTAATAGCAGATAAAAGCGAGGGCATGTTTTCTCAAGATCAGTGCTCCACAAAACAGTTGTCCTCTATCTGAGCGGTAATATTCCACAGTGCTGTGCTCTCCAGATCTATCAGTCTCTAAGACTATGCACTACATATTAGTTCAACTTGAGGCACATAAAATCAAGCATTAGAACCTCAAAAGCTCTGCCTTATCTAGCTGATTTCTTGAGAAACCCACATTTCTTTCAACCCACCTTTCTAGAATTAAATCACCAGAACAGTGAAGCAAGGACTAAAAAAAAATTCCAACAGTTCAAATAAATTGTCTAATCACTGGAATAATGATTCATTTTTTCCTTTTCCTCTTTCCCTTCTAGAATTAAATCACCAGAACAGTGAAGCAAGGACTAAAAAAAAATTCCAACAGTTCAAATAAATTGTCTAATCACTGGAATAATGATTCATTTTTTCCTTTTCCTCTTTCCCTTCTAGAATTAAATCACCAGAACAGTGAAACAAGGACTAAAAAAAATTTCCCACTGTTCAAATGAATTGTCTAATCACTGGAATAATGATTCATTTTTTCCTTTTCCTCTTTCCTTTCTGCTCAATAAATAGTAATTAAATAATGTAAAGTAGAAGAGTTTTGGATTTCCTTCTGGCAACAAGAATAAGTTTAAATGGACACATCTTGGTCTCTTCTTACTCAGGGAGGACCTGTTCTGGTTTAGGCACTTAAACAGGGACCTGATGAATAAAAATCAGCTCTAACTCAAGATTATTGCATGAAGCTATGCTAAGGCACATGGAGGACAGGAGGTGATTCAAGACAGGCAGCACAGTCTCACCAAGGGCAAGTCATGCCTGACCAACCCAGTGACCTTCCTTCAGTGGAATGACTACATTAGCAGACAAAGAAAGAGCTACAGATTTCATTAATCTGAACTTCTGTAAAGACTTGGACATGGTGCACACAACACCCATCTCTCTAAATTAGAGACAGATTGATTTGATGGGTGGGCTGTTAGATGAATAAGGAACTGGACAGTCACATCTGGAGAGTAGAGGTCAAAGGCTCAGAATCCAAGTGGACATCAGTGAAAAGTGGTGTCCCTCAGGAGTCCATATTGGAACAAATGTTATTTAATATCTTCATTAATGATATGGATGAAGGGACCAAGTGCACCCTCAGCAAATTTGCTGATGAGACCAAGCTGAGTGGTGCATCCTTAAGGACAGGATGCCATTGAGAAGGATCTGGACAAGCTGGAGAAATTCTCATGAGAATCTCATGATGTCCGATAAGGTCAGGTGCAAGGTGCTGCACCTGGATCAGGGCAAACCCCGGTATCAGTCCAGGCTGGAGGATGAACAGATCCAGAGCAGCCCTGCTGAGAAGGATTTGGGGGTGCTGCTGGGTGAGAGGACCCAGCCATGTGCCCTTGCAGCCTGGAGAGCCAAATGTGTCCTGGGCTGCATCCAAAGCAGTGGGGGCAGCAGGGAAGGGAGGGGATTCTGCCCTTCTGCTYTGCTCTGGTGAGACCCCTACCTGCAGTACTGCATCAGCTCTGGGGTCCTGGCATAGGGAATACATGGATGGACTGGTTGGAGTGAGTCCAGAGGAGCCCACCAAAATGATCTGAGGAATGCGCACCTCTCCTATGAGGAAAGGCTGAGAAAATTTGGTTTATTCAGCCTGGAAAAGAGACAGCTCAGAGGTGATCTCATTGCATCATCTCAAGGGAGCCTGCAATAAAAATAGAGTAGGACTTATTACAAGGGTGTGTAGTGACAGGACAAGGGGGAAAGGCTTCAAACTAAAAGAGAGAAGGTTTAGTTCAGATATTAGGAAAATATTCATTACTTTGAGGGTGGTGAGACCCTGGAACCAGCTTCCCAAAGAAGCTGTGGATGCCCCATCACTGGAGATGTTCAAGGCTAGGTTGGATGGAGCTCTGAATAACCTGATCTACTGGAAGATGTCCCTGCCTAAGGCAGCGGGATTGGGATTGGAACTGGATGATCTTTAAGGTCTTTTCCAACCCAAGACACGGTTTGATGGATCAGAGTGAATCTATTGCACAGGGTTATCCAACCCTATGCACATTACTTGCCCATCCCAAATGTGTTTAAAGTGCATTAGATTAAACTTCTTTAACTGAAACTTAAAATAATACATTTGTCTAACATTTATGATGTATTAAGTGTATGTAGGTGGCAGCTACAACAGATAGTTGACAATGGAAGTCTCTGCAGAGATTCTCTCTACCTGCTGCCCAACCCTGAAGGAATTCAATTCAGAATTAAGACACCCAAATGCAGGTGTTTACACAAAAATGTCTGTAGGTATGCTGTTTCTTAAATTTTCCTTATATTCAATGGACTATTATTCAACAGAATCAATCAAAATTAAAAGAGTTACTCAGCTCACCATAAAATAGATATCTGGTGGTATAATCTGGAGCCGAATTTTGAACACTATCACTAAATATCAACAGTTGAACCACCACCATGAGGTGATTGTTTGTCCATTCTGACTGCAGAGAGATCCTAGGCAAAAAGAATTAGGCTCAGAAACCTAATTCTTACATGGCTGGAATTAGATGAGATCAATCTCACTGGTTTTATTGAAAGGTTTTTCCTTTGTCTCACTCTCATATTCATCCTTTGGCCATTATTTCAGCAAATTTCTCTGCTGCTTCATGAGTAAGTTGCTAACATTGTTAGCAGTGGTTGAAAAAAAGTGGGGACATACCATGATTGTTTTAATTTATTTTCTCAAGTTTCTGTAGACCATTTTCAAAAAGAAAGAGGTAAACAGGTCTTGGCTTCTCAATGGAGAAATAATCTGATAAAGTACTGTTTTCCTAACATGTATTTTTGGTTGCTCAGTACAGTCAGACTAGGGAAAAAAATTTTGAAAGCAAAATGACTTGTAATGATGAATCACAGCTGAGAAAGGGGATATACCAAATCATCTTCTTGGCTGTATTGATTTCAGTGTACAGACAGCTCAATCTCTGATGTAATGGGAAGCACTATCCATGGCACTTCCCTAAGGACTAAGAGGGTTTATGCTATTACATGAATGTCTCCTAAATGAGGATGAGGATTAATTTTCAGAACTCTGAAACAAAAACTATAAGCAAGTTTTGCTCTCTCAAACTCAGTTGGATCTTTTACTATGTAACTCCCACTACTTTATTCTCCAAATTGCAGTAAATTAGCCCTGACTTTTTAAGAGTTGGCCCTATCTCATGCAAACCACAGAAAAACTATTTCATTTTGTATTGGTTTTTTTTTTTAATTAAAAAACAATTATACAAATTAAAGTCCTCCCAAAGTGCCCTGTTGAAATATGCACCTAGACATGCTGAGTTGGGAAAAATATGAACTCTTGATCCTTTTCTCAAAATCTAACAGAGACACCTGAAGTCAACCAATTTTTTCAAATGATACAGGGTTTAGGATTGTGCTTACTATTGGAGAGTCATTGATTAATACAGTGCAATTTGAGATATAGTCAAATCAAGCACAATTTTTTCCACAAATACTAAGAGTCTACTATTTCCTTAATGATGTAGGCATTCAAATATATTCATACCATGTATAKCACCTTCATGCTGATATTCACAATCTCCATTTCCCATCTTTGTCTTTCTTATTTGTATATACTTCAGGGAGTGTAATATAATAATATGATCTGTTGAGAGCACTGAATCTCCAAGTAAAATATTTCAAGCAGCATGATTTTTTATTGGTTCAGCACTACTGAACTCTCACTTGGATACTTATACAAATGTAGTCTGTCAAATTATAGGTTCATGTTTGATATTGTTAATGGAAATGCATTTTTATATAGGCATAGATATGGACAAATGGCACATAAAATAAAAGCCAAATGGTACTTAGATTAAGCATTTATCTGAGTTAAAATCATTGTGTTATCCTGAAACTTGATTGTTTTGCTTTTGACTGAAACATGGAATTTTTTTCTCTTTGTTTAATGTTTTTGGTAGGTGTCTTGTTAGAAAGACAGATGAAGCAGACTCACACATGGTAAATCAAAAACAAAGAGCAGTTTTCATTTTAATAGACACAGATATTGTTAAAATGAAACACCAAAAGAGCTGTATTACTCTGAGTCTTTCATCAACAGTGAGTTGTCTTTCAGAATTACAGCAAATGCAGCTCAAATTCATTCACATGCAACAACAGCCTGATGTTTCTGTCACTCCACAGGAACCATGATACAATTTCAGAATTGCATACAGCTTCATATATGTATGTTACTGAATAATCCTTTTAAGACATAAGTTTAATCTTTATAGCCATCAGCCTGTTTAAACAGGCTGGCAAATTGAAATGAACACTCTTTGGAGAACAGCTGAAGAATACTCTAGGAAATCCCAGGTGAGTTTCTGATCATGCATGAGATACTGTATGACTGACAGGCTTATTCTTCCTTCATGCATGATGCATATAAAAGATCATGTTGGGTGACTTCAAGCAGTAGGTAAAAATCATTCAGAAGCTAGGAGAAACAGATCTGTAGTTTTTATATTTATGGCACTATAATAAGACCCCAATTAGCCATGCTTGGTATGGGCATGAAATTTATATTCTGATTAAGAATCTATCATATTAACAATATACAACTAAGGAAACATATTTTAGTGAAGTTGTGGACTGGTCAAAACCTGACAATTGCCATTTAAACTTGAAAATAGCACCACAACTGTCACTTTGCATACATATCACCCAGGATGGAGAGATAGTGACATTCCTGTCTGACTATTGTCTAAAGATTATCTAACACAATCCATTTGGAAATCTAGCATGGAAGACCCCACTTATTTAGAGCATCATGAGAACTTTTCTTCCCACATTCAGTGTGTTACACACTTGCACTCTAACACAGTCAAAAGTGCTGCAAGGAAGTTGCCTCTTACATAAATTTTCTTAGAAAATTTAAGATAGCTACAAAAAGGGAAGGGATTCTACAGTGATTTTACTTTAGTTTCATCTTCATTTGAATGCCACAAGAATCCAGTATTACTGCTTAGATTGATTAGTCTCTCAGGAACTTTGTCTTCTGYGGCATCACAAATACTAAGACTGAATAAGACAACTTTGCTAAGTATCTTTATCCTGCTACAATTAATAACACTACTACAATATTTTGGCCTTGCCTATTCACTTACTTAGGTTATTCGACAATTTAACTCTCTTCTTTGTAACTCAGATCCCTAAACCCTTGATTTACAGCTCTTGCTGTAAAAAGGAGGCAATAATTATAATACTTTCTCCAAAATTCTGTTAAGTATCCAACTTTTCCATCTCAGAAAACTTCCAGTTTATAAAGGAAGAAACCAATGTTTTAACTTTTCCAAGAAATAACTTCCACATGGGCTGTGTTGAACTTTTAAATATCAGTAATTTATTTCATTATATTAATGATGAACTTGAAATATTTCGGCCTTCAAAACTGGTTTGACCTGACCATGGGACTTAGTGAGAGAATGAGCAAAGACTGTAGGAGAAAAAGGGGGAAAGAACAAGTCTGAAAAGATGGCTGGGGTAAATTAGAGGACACTGAGAAGTTATACTTGCATTGTAACAGAAATTATAACGTTACGAATTTATAGGGTAAAATACAACTTCTGTTCCCTGGATGGAATGCAGTTGGGATGTTCAAAACCTACCACAGTGATTCCCCATACATACACACCTGCTAAGGGGATGGAATGGGGGGTGGAGCAGAGTGGAGACACCATAGCCAGGCTCTGTTGAAATTCTTGCAGGGAAAGGAACCTGATGGTACTTTGCAGTTGATAAACCACATAACACCTGTCAGCCAGAGCAGATAGGGGAGGAGATATTTTGCTGCTGATCCAGCAAGTGTGATGAAATCTCTCTCCTCAGATGAACTTGGTTCATTATAGCCTATTTGAAATATTAATGCACACCTCCATCCCAAAGTTACCCGTCTCCAAGGTACAACCACCTCTCACTGGGCATGTGCTCTAAATTCTTTTTTGCTGTTATCTTTAAAAGCAAAGTGAGAAAATTTTACGTCAATCGGTGACAAAGACATGTATGACTAGAGTCACTCAAGCTCCACCTAAACGTAGAGAAATAGTGTAAAATCAAGTTGAGAATGGGGGGAAAGTTAGGGAAGACTCCATTGTAACTGCTGGGATCAGTTGATAGGCTGAACCTTTCTTCTGCCCCACAGGGATGCCCCACATTGTATAAGAATCACACTCTGTATGCACTGAACATTTTACTGGGGTTAGAGATTGCTCATGTGCTGCTTTGAATGTATTTTTTTGCAGTCAGATACTATCACCAGCAATCCTCAAACTTTAAGTTGTCACAAATTTGTTAAGCAGTCATATTATATAAACTGTTGATGTGAGTCCCTCATGTGCACCGGCAGTCATCAGCAGCGGGGAACATACWGGAGTAAAAAGGACACCTGCTCAGGGGTCCCCCTTTGCTGCTGGTGCATTTCCCTGAACAAGTCAGTCCTGCCATTAGATCCAGCAGGACTGCTCAGTGAATGGTGCCCATAATGGGACACTGACAGACTGGTCAGGCACAAGGGTCTTGGCTTTACTGGGGTGCTGACAGACAAATCAAACATTAAGGGTTGAATAAATATTCCCACACTGAAGGTCAAGGAAATTTCCCCCTTTTACATGGCAAACAAGCATGACCAGGGATCTATTTTTGGAACTGCAGATTTAGATATGATGCTTTTGGGGTGGTAGAAGCTAGAGGAAACAATGAGATATGGCAGCAACACAYAGAATATCAGATAAAGGTGACAACACAGCAGTAGCACTATGAGTGGCTGGGGGAGTGGTACAGATATAGAATGAGAACAAGACCTGGAAGAGGGACTGGATGGGTGAGGCTAAGGCAGGCAGGTCCGGGTCAGTGGAGGATAGAGAAAAGTAGCTAAGCCATGCTATTATGTTTTTGTCAGGGCACAATGTCTTTGTGCACAGATCTGAGAGCTGACTGAACAGGATAGGGTGTGACCATCCCAGCATCAAATCTCATGATTTGTCCAGGTGCCTTGGACTCACTAGAAAGGCTCAAAGTTCCAGCTTGTCCCATGCATCTTTCAAAAGGTACATGAGTGCCTCTGTGATTATCAATTGGTTCCTGTTTACACTTCCCCAAACTGCCTGCTGTCATGAAAGCTACAAAGTGCACATGGATGGGTATTCCTGCGTCCAGACATCCAGGCATTTCATACTGAGTCCAACTTTTGGCACCTTCTCATTGCTGATATTAAGCTGCCTTATTGGGGTGCACACTTAACAGTCTGACTCTCAATCTATATTTCTTTTCCTTTATGTATGGGCATCAGGACTGTCATTTTCAAAAGAAACATTTTATCCATTAATAAGTAGTCAACAAATCCTGTTGATATATCTTGCTGACTGAATATCATACCATGCATCAGAAGCATTCTCTGCAATATGGTGACAATTTGGGAAATGTCCTACATTTAGTGTCCTAAATTATGATACTGCACTCCTCTAGACTGTACAGAAATGCCCAGGACATAGCTAGAATGTGTGGTCGCCCATCTAGGGAGATGTTCATTTGCTACTAATGAAAGATTTAAAAATAAAACAAGAAGCACCTCATTAGCTAAAGTTAGGGCCTGCCTTCTTAAAAACAAAGCTAAGAAATCATAAGAAATGGTTTGATTACGGAAGTTCTGCTTGAAAATAGTATGTTCAATATTTTGCCCACAAGTCATCTGAGATAAATGAATGAAATTACATCTATTGTTTAACCAGACTAAACATCCCCAATGAAACCAGGTGTACTGACAAAAGATACTGTATACTCCTACAACACATCTGCACCAATTTCTCCACATGAAAATAGAAACATGTGGGTAGCATTACATAGTTAATTCTGTAGTTGCCTCTCAAATTTCAGTAGTAATCTACAAAGATATGAACAGTATTTGACCACTTTATAACCATATACAATAACGTTCTGCATTTTAGACAACCTTTTCTCCAAACCCCATAAATCTATAAAATCCTTATGCATGTCATCAATTTGATAGACTGAGGAAGAGATGGAGAACCCTTCTTTCCAGAGATACATTGTCTCAAGTATAATGACGCTCTGTCAACCAGCAGTGCATTCTATTTGCTTTTAACACTGTAATTTTTCTTTTAATTATGTGCCAAAGAGGATAAAAATACTCAGGATAGAATTAGAAAAAACAAATTACAGAAGGGATGATACTGCAAAACACCTGTGGAGACCTTCTCGTCCAACACCAAGTGCAGGTAATTCAGGACTATTTGGCTTTGAATATCTCCCATGTTTAAGCCCCTAGAACCTCTCTGGGCAACCTGTTGCAGTGCTTGATTCTCATTATACAAAGGTTTTTTTTCTTATATTTAAATATCCTTTTTTCTCTGTTTCAATTTGTGTCCATTGCCTCTTGTCCTGTCAACAGCCCCAATAAGAAGAGTGTACTTCCCTCTTCTCCATTTCCTCCCATTGATAACAWCCCTCTGAGCCTTCTTTTCCCCAAGCTGAGGAGTTCTAGCTCTCTCAGACTCTTCTCTCCGTCTGACACTAGGGCTCCAAGCCCTAAATCATCTTTATGGCCCTTTGCTGGACTCTCTCCAGTATGTCTATGTTCTGTCTTATGCCAGGGTTACTATAACTGGACACAGCACTCCAGGTATGGCCTCAGCACCACTACCTCAGTCATGACAGTCTKCTAGGCCCATTTCTCCAGCCTGCTGAGGTCTGTCTGAAGGCAGTACAACCAACTGGTGGAACCAACCCAGTTGGTTTAAATCATAGAAGTAAATGTCAAACAGAAGTAGGCCAGTATCAGTCCATGGGGTATGCTGGTGGACACTGGTGTTCAGCCCAACTTTGTGCTGCTGGCCACAAGCTCTTTGAGCCCAGCAATCCAGTTTTTAGTCCACCTCACTGACTATTTCTTTAGACTATGTCTCATCAATTTTTCCATTTGGATGAGACGGATATAGTGTCAACAGCCTCATAAAGTCAAGATAGGCAACAGTCACTGCCCTCCCATTATCTACTGACACAGTCATTTCACCATGAAAGACTATCAGGTTGGAAAGGTATTCTTTCCCCTTTAAAAATCCATGTTGACTACTCCAAATCATATTTCTATCCTTCATATGTTTGGGAATGGTTTCCCTGAGTGTTTACTCCATCACCTTCTGAGTATTGAAGAGAAACTGCCTGCCCTGTAATTCTGTACTTCCTCTTGCCTTTCTTGAAGACAGGAGTTTTATATGCTGTCCTTCAGTAATTGTAAACCTCCCCCAGTTACCATGACCCTTTCAAGATAATTAGAAGTGGCCTACATGGGCTTTAACCAGATCTCTACGCACTTGTACGAACATGTCATCAGATCCTGTGCACTTGTGCATTTCTCATTGTTTGGAAAGCTGGGAAGGCATATAGCCTGGAGAGCTGACCCCAAGAGATATCCCCAAAGGGATATCCCACACCATTTGGCACCATGCTCAATATATAAAGCTGGGGGAACAAGGAGGAAGTGGGGTACATTTGGAGTGATGATATTTTCCAAGTCACCCATTATGTGTGATGGAGCCTGGCTTTCCTGGGGATTGCTGAACAGCCACTGGCTGATGAGAAGTGGTGAATTAATTCTGTGCTTTGATTAGCCTGTGTGTGCAGCTATTGCTTTCTCTATTAAACTGCCTTTATCTCAACCTTTGAGTTTTCTAGCTTTTACTCTTCCAATTCTCTCCCTACTGATCCCCACAGGTGCAGGACTGACCAATCAACTATGTGGTTGCCCTCTGGGGTTAAACCAAGACAGTGCTACTACAACTGTGTATTTTCTTTCGACTATTTGGGGGCAGAATTTCTAGTGACTTCTTCCCACAAAGGATATAAATATTATGTCTCAAGCCCATGAAGAAAACTGAGAAAGTAAACAACACTGTGTGGTTACTCAAAAAAAAAAAAAACACCACTAAAAAAAAAAAAAAAAAAAAAAAAAAAAAAAAAAGCTTTCTTGTATTTGAATGGGAAAACTAATTAATCTCTATGCAAAACTGTTAGATTATTTCCCAATTCTGTTTTGTAGTCTCTGATAAAGAAATCTAGCTGCTGGAAAGTTTTATCTCTTGCCCCAGTCATGATGTCACCATCATCAACACCACTTTACAGCTATATTTACCACCTTACCCTTCTGCCCATTTTTTCCAGCAGGGTTTCCTTGCAGAGGAACCTGGGGGGATCTGACTAAATTCTTAAGATGACAGGGAAAAGAAATTGGGATCTCCTTCACATTTTCTCAATTTTACTCTTTTTAGGCTTGATCCTGTCACAGACTGCAGCATTTATGGGGCACAAAGACAACTGGCAGAATTTCCAAGATAAGGCAGAAACTAACAAACCCAACTCAGTAACCGTGCTGAAATCAGCTCAAACTGGGTAAAAGGTAATTTTGGCTGGGGCCGATCTGCAACCACTGACTCAGGGGCCACTGATACAAGAAACCCACTGACCCAGGAGAAACACTGAGCATGGGGACTAATTAGCATGAGAGGCAAGAGAATCACTAATCAACAGAAGATAGAATACTAATTAATAAGAGAACTATGTAACTTGTATCTAAGGAACACCAACTGCTTTGTTTGCTAAAATGTATAAATATAAAAAGTTTTGATTGTTGGTGTGTTTGATTTATGGAACTCCACAAGCACCCAGGCTTACACAACTCTGAAATAAATAATCAGTATCTCACATGAGTGTTAATGGCTTGTTGCACATTAGGTAACGAATCCAATTTTTGTGACAAGTGAACTGAGATCTCTTGCCCCAGATTTACAATCTGAATAAAAATTCGACCATAAAAACATACTGGAATGCTAAAAATGCCTCAAATCCTTTCATAACTTGCTTGCAAATGAGGATTAGCAGCTACCTTTACTTGCCAGCAGAAGCTGGCAGAACACTTTTTCCCTGGGGAGGTTTCTCTCCATCTGCAATTTTGAATAACTTTGGATTCCTCTTTTGATCCATTTATCAACAAAGGTCAGAAGCAAACTTTTTGTTTAATGTTTCAAACCAACATCCCAGTAGGCAAAAGGGGTATTATCACTGGGTAGTAGATATGTGTGCTCACATACCCTTAATGTTTTTTCACACTAGTTTGTTGTTTTTTTCCAGTCAGTGGCACAACTTCTGGAAGATAGGTAAGATTCTTACATCTACTCAGTCTTGTGGCTGGTGAATCAGGATATTCTACTAGGAAATTAAAATAGGATGCTAAAAATTCTGGGAAGTACAGAAAGTCAGTCATTCAGCTTCGAAAGGTGTGCACATACCTCTAAACCTTTAATTTGTAATCTTCAGCCTAGGAAGTCTTGTTCCAGTCTCTTAAGTAACACCTGGATGGATCTCTTTCCCTCCGCTCTCATTATCTTCCTGAAGGACAAACACTAGCAGTGTGAGTTCTATGTTGGACTCTAGGATGGGGTTACATGCTAAATGTGTATTTAGCATGTAACTTTATTTTCCTATCTCCTACAGACAGGCGTAGAGGATGGTTCAGTTGCATCAAAATAGGACAAGCAAGAAAATCACTACGAAAGTGTTCTTCCTTATGCCTTTTATGTGGCCACTACTTCTTCATTTTAGAGGCATTATGAATTTCAGTTAAACATCAAGATAAATTTACAGCTCTTGTATCAGCTATATAATTTACATATACACACTACATGCAGCTATGTTACGCTTGTGATGATTGATTCTATGCTTAGAACATTCCAGCTGAAAGACAATACTGTTGAACAGACTGGGAAGATATTGTCTCCTTAACAGTCTGGTTTCTGTGATAAAATTATACATTAGATAAATGACACACTATGTTTTGCATTGATGTCTCAGCACAATTACATACTTTCAGTATTATCATTAGCTAAGCAGCCTTCACAATATGTCATTATTTACACACATGCAATATCTTCGAGGGTAGCATCCAAGAGCAGATGTCAGACATTCTAGTCTTGCAACAAAAGCCTCCAGCATATGATGAACATGTAAAGGGAAATGCTTTTAAGAAGACAGTCAGGTCCCTGCCTTTCTGGAGCCTATGAGCCACATGGCATCCACTGGAATCAATGGAAATCCTTCTATTAACTTCAATAAACTTTGGAATATTGGTTTCAATTTATGTAGTAGTCCTGATCAGTCACTCTACAAATGTTAAGGAGATGAACTGAACAACACCCTTAGAAGCTGTAAAGACAGAAGATACTGTTTCATCCATCCATTTCTGACAAGGGTGGAGTGTCATGACTGAGGAATGTAAGGAGACACCACACAGTGTCCCAAGATGGGAAATTAAAATGCTCATTATACTCTAAAAATCCATAGGAATTTAGATGGATGCATTTCTACTGGCTCCCTAATAATTCCTCTTGAGGATAAATCCACAAGAGGAATTAGAATGGAAATAACGACTGAGGTTGATATACATTTGCTGAAACTTCTTTTCTGTCAGGAGCATACCTGTAGTCTAAGCATTTTAGCACCACTCCTGAAGTGGAAAATCACAAACGAATACTTAGAAGCAAATAATTACAGGTGATCACTTTGAATTTTAATAAAACACCTATTTTCTCTCAATGCTAACTCATTGCTACAGCAAATACCAGATAATAAAGATATAAAATTGAGTTCAGTTTTTTGGCATCTTTTTGAAAAAAGAAAATTATTCTTGCAGTATTAAAATTAATAACATGCATACTGAATCTTATGAAGTTTCTATGAAACATGCTAGTGTCAGGACATATTCAGGAATACCATTTCCTAAGCACCCACTCTTGGCCTCTATCATGGAATGGCTTAGATAAATTGGATGTCTTGGCTTTCATTGCAAACCCAAAACCGTCTGTTACTGGGTCAAACAGCACATCTTAAATGTTGTGATTTTCAGGTAGGCAGACAGAAATTAAGGAAGATAGAACAAGGACACTTAAAGACATAAACAGAGTTGTGTATTAAGTGGAGGTGTCTCACTGGCATACATAGTTCATGTTACTCTTTTGCAACAGAAAACACTGTGAAAAGTTAGCAAAAAAAAAATCTAACTGAAAGCAATAAAACTTGAATAGAATTATCACTAAGGCAAATAGTACCATATGTCTGTATTTTGCAAGCTTTTATCCATTAGTATGTCATTTGCCAAGATCATATCTCTTGAAATATATATATTGTTTATATCTTTATAACTTACAAACTGCTGTGTCCCTCCTTCAAGCAGGAAAGCCTGGGTGGAAGAAGTTTCTCACTGTTCTCATGTTAAAACTTCCTGTATAAAAGTAGAAAAATATCATGATATCTATTAACTTTGTGAGCCTTCAAATAATTTCCTAACATGTAAAGAAAGGGCACTTGAGAAAGTACAAAAACCTTCGGACTATTACAACAYGAAGTATTAGTGATACCATGTTTATTTATGATTGTTTTCATGTTTGTTTTTCTGTACACTTCCAAACTGACTTTTTTGCAATATKTTGTATATTTTGTAGTATAAAAATAATTAAGCCATGGGAACAATCTCTGATAAAATTGCAAGAAAGTGAAATAATACATTTCATTTTTGAGGAAGATATGATTAAAAAAACTTCATTTTAACACAAGAATGATTGGAGGAAATTCTGATATGATTAAACTGAATGCCAGATTGGATTAATTCCATAAGTTTGTTGAAACAGATGATAGATTCCACACAGGATGATTACTTTTGAAAATTTAAACATATGGTGGTTGACATGCCCTGTTGCAAGAATTAGTAAAGTTACATGTAAAATTTGAGAGCACCATTTGAGTTCCAACTAGTCCCTTGATTCCTTAACAACTAGAAAGAAAAAAAAAATCCTATTAAAAGGAAAACTACTGCTAGCTTTGATGTAGCCAGAATCACACAGTATCTGCTGCGTATGGTTATGCAATTGTAAGTGTATTTTCTTGTTTACAAAATAGTCATATTTCTACTTTTTTCCTCCTGTGTCTTCTAATATTTTGCATAACAAAATCAGATGCATCTTTTATGATACCTCTCATATTACAAGCCCATAAGTGAAATATTTTCACAATAAGTTATTATCAGTAATGAAATACATATTTTTCAATGAAATTTAAGAACTATCATATTTTTTCCTGAATAATTTATTGCCCACCTTAATATGCTYATGACTATAATTAAAAATATAACATCATGATAATGATCTTGGCATTTCATCCTATCTTTTATCTCTTTATGTATTAGTTTTTCCTTCTTTTGTGACTTAGCATAAAGGGTTTTGCCATAATTTCAATTTTTAGAGCCATATAATTTGCCCTTGCTCTTCTAGTGAACCAGAAAGTAAAAAGCCTCCAATAAATCATCCTTTAGGTTATTGATACTAAGTCAAACATTTGTTTGGAATGCTCTTTTTACACACCTAATCAGAGTTTCTAGTGGTCTTTTTTTTACTTATTTCATTCAGAACAGCAAGAGCAAAAGGATATATGGAATATCAAAACTACTCTAACACAGAGTATGAAATGCTGTTGGTCATCTGTCCATGCAAAGCCTGACAAGAAACTCTGTCATAATTCAAGACAGAAATTCTTCCTTAGAAATGATCTTCCTATTAAAAATGGACATAGCACCAACACATCAATGCAATCAATACAACAGTAACATAAAAATGCTGGTTTGTTCATATAGCACATAGTTATTTGGGAATTTTATAGGAAATCAAGTTTTGGAAAAAAGGAATTTGTCCTACATGGACTTCCCTGCTGTGACTACTATGTGGACAACTTTGCTTCTATGTGTATCTTGCAGGAAGACGAAGGATCGTGGTGTTTTGACTTTGGCCAGCAGAGACCCCCACCCAGGTGCTCTCACATTCTCCCTCCTACACAGAATGAGAGGAGAAAATAAGGTGGAAAGCACATGGATCAAAGTAAGGACATTGAGATTATTTAACAATTATCATCACAGGCAAAAGAGACTCAGGCATAATTAATTTAATTTATTGCACATTCAAAATATAGTGGGATGGTGAGAAACAAAGACCTCACCACACCTTCCCTTTTCCCAGGCTTGATTTCACTCCTTCGTTCCTTACTCCCCTTCTCCCAACCCCAAATAGCACAGGGGAATGGGTAATGACACTGTGCTCAGTCCATATGAGCTCCTCCACTTTTCACCTCTGCCAGACTTTCAGGGTAAATATGCTCCTGCATGGAGTCCCCATTGCCTGCAGCTCCTTTAAGGAGCCTGCTCCAACATGGAGCAGCATATATCCATGGCTACAACTTCCTTCAGAACACATCAACCTGCTCTGTATGGTGTCATCCATGGGCAGACAGCACAGTGCTCTCCATGGGTTGCTTGGGAACCATCTGTATCCATTGCAGGCACCTCCAAGGTTGCAGGGCAATCTCTGCTCCAGGGCCTGCAGCAGCTCCTCCACCTCCCTCTGTTCTCCTCTTGGTGTTCAAAAGGTTGTTTGTCTCATCTGTTTTTCCCTCACCTTCTTTTGTGCAGCATTTTTGCCCTTCCTCACAGTGTCCCCAAGGTGTCCCTGCCCCAGCCACAGGCTCAGTTGTGCCTTGTSGTGGGTGGTTGGATCCAGCTGGAAATGGCTGTATCTGGCTGGGGCAGCCCCAGTGTCCCCTCACAGAGCCCCCACAGCCTCCACTGCTGCTGGAGTGGGGACATGGGAACTCTGTTGTGTCTCTGGAGAGCATCGAACCAGCAGCTCTGAGCACAGACACCCTCTCCTGACTGGCAAAAGCCACTCCCTTGACTAGTCAAGCTCCTTTAAAGTATGCCTTTGAGGGTTACATATCTTTTAGACACCTTAAGGATTTGTCACTATGGATACAGTCTGCCTACTACTCAATMTGGATACAGAGTGCCCAGAGATGCGAAGCTCTGCAGTAAAAACAAGGATGACTTTTTGTAATGTGACTGCCCACTGTATGATGGAGCCTGGAACCCAGGATGATGTCAGGATGCCTCTGACTGTTCCCGATTGTTCCAAAGACATGGATGTGCTGGTCAGTAATGACATTACCAGGGAAGAGCAGGAGTGTAACAAGCATCACTACAAGGCTCTTGGGACAATGGTCAAGGGCATGGCGGGCCAGGGTTCTTTCTCTGTAATTCTCGTGGTGAGAGGGACAAACCCAAGGAGTGGATGGATCCGGTGGGTAAACAACTGTTTGCATACCTGGTATCATCATCAGGAATTAAACTTTCATGGTTATTCTTAAGGATTTTAAAGATTTCTATGAAAATAGAGAATCACCTGAGCAAGTAAAGCAAAATTGTTTTTGTCAAGTGGCTGGCCAACATGCTGAGAAGAACTTTCAGCTAGGAAAGAGGGGAAAAGGAGGTGATGATCAACAATCACACAAGGAAATCACAGACGGGTAGGAAGCAAAGGGTCAGGAGATATATGGTAACCAAATCAAAATCATCACGGTAATCATTAGAACAGGGTTGAAGACACTATTTATGATGGCATAAATAAGGGAATGATAAGAGGGCTGCATTATGGGAGAAGCTCTCACACTTCTGGGAAATCAGCACAACTGTGGGCTGTACACTAATGCATGCAGCATGGGGAACAAGCAGGTGAACAATTAGAGGACTGCACACAGTCTCTAGGCCTCTACACCACCCATTAAAAAAAAAAAAACACTCATTCTGATGATTCAGATGTACTTTATAACTTTGTCTCATCCATAATACTGTTGTTTTCAAGAATGTATTCAGGTAGTGGTGCTAAACTGAATAGTTGCAACTTCTTAGACTCTGATCTAGCTTCTTTTGTTCTCTGATTTTTTTGAATGATTTCTCTGTGACTACAGCTCAGGATAAACTGTACAAGTGCTTCTGAGTGGAAAAAAGAGATAGTGGAAAAGAACAGACGTCCTTAGTGACAGCATCCTTTTAAAGTTAGGAGGACTATAACTGACATAATATAAAAAGTTTAAGTCATAAGAACCTTTCTTCAGATTTAAACTAGAATCCTTAATCAAAATTACCTCATCCCATTTACACAGTCAAATATGTCTAAAGATACATAAAGTTCCATTTTAAAGAGATCATATCTACAAAAAAAAGGGCTATTGTAGATTAGTCTAGATTTTGAGGCAGCTCTTTTAAAATTAAGTTCATTCTTTATCAGTGTGTTGGATCTGACTGCGCTGGAGTTCATTTTCCCCATGGCAGCCCTCACAGTGCTTAGCTTTGTATTGGTACCTAGAAAGGCATTGGTAACACACCAGTGTTTTGGCTACTGCTGAGCAGTGCTGGCACAGACAATACTGTCTCTCCAGTAGGAGAGGGAGGGGAAACAACCATGACAGCAGACCCAAACTGTCCAGAGGGATATTCCATCCCTTATGATGTCTGCTCACATGCAAAAGCATTCATGTTACAGTGCTTGTCTTCCAGAGCAAGTGCTACATGCACTTCAGCCCTGCTTTGCAGACAGTGGTTGATGGGAAGTGGAGAATAAAGCTTTTGCTTCTATTAAACTGCCTTTATCTTGATCCATGAGGTTTTCCCATCTTATTTTATCACCTCTACTCCCATGCTGCTGAGGAGAATAATAGAGCAGCTTAGTGGACACCCAGCCAAGGTAAACTCATCACAATCAGATACCTCCTGGAGTTCCATTCCACGTTTTTATACATGGAAGCCAACTTCCATACTTTAATTCAATATTGCACACAAAGGTAGGAATCCCAGTACTTCATTCCTCAATTCAGTTTCCAATACATCACCTAAAGCAAAACTCTGGAAAGATAAAGGCAAAAATTGTTAAAGCTGTTCTCTGCCTTTTTAAATGCTGTCTGACAAGTTCTTTATAAATACTCACAATGTATTTAATCACTTGTGACAACTGAGGTTTTTCATTGATTGCTCTGAATATCTCATTTAACAATTAAAACTAATGAAATGTTTGAGCAAATATGGATATATTCTAGGAAAAGATATGGCAATAATATTCATGTATCTTCATATGCCATATAAAATAAATTAAAATTAATTTAATAGTCAAAAAAGGCTCAGAGAATTATATAATGATGCAAAATTGTGAAAATAAATTCAAATACTTTTCTGACTAGATAGTTTCAAACCAGTTCAATGAAACCCTTTCCAACAAGGTAAGAGGTCATCTGTATTTACAGCTCGCTGTATTCCAAAGCACAGTCAGTCTACCTAGTCACCACGTAGTTTATCCAGTAACTTTCCATTAATTGCAAGATAGCGACATTAATTGCAATGGTCCTAATGAAACCACATCAAGTACTCACTGTATGGCTGTAACACAGTTCTCTCCCTTCTCCACACCTGCTGAGTTTTCTTAAAGCAATAGTGTCTCTAAACCCAATGCCAAAATCCATTTTTATGAGACTGACTTGTGTTTGATTGCTTCAGAGAATGTTTAAGTTGCCTTGTTAGACTTGCTAAGTCAGATAAATACATATTGTAAGATAATTTGAGAAATTCCTTCCAAAAGGGCTAAGCTTGGTCAAATTGTTTCTCATTAGATATAATAGAACAGATTTGTTACCAACTCAGTTTATAGTTTAGTTATATGTCTGAACCTTTACCAGCAGACTGATGACATTTTTATGATTAAAATTGCTTTCAAAAGAGTGATTTTCCAGAACTTTGTAGCTTCACCAGCTCATAAAGAATGCAGTAGACACCCATCCTCTGTGGTGTGATTTGTGGAGGGACTTTGTTCCTCAGTCTGAACAGGCCTCACATGGACACACACACACACACACACATACTTTGGATTGACTCAGGCAGCTCCAAGAGCTGTCGTTTTGCAAGGGGAAAGGACACTCTTCATATCTCCTACAGACATTTTCTACATTGAAGGATATAAGAATCATCCACGATTTCAAATTTCTGAAAAAAATAAAGATTTCATCCAGGAAGTAATGGCATAACTTTGATACCGGGTGGCTAGGACAATGGGAGGGGGCAGGGGGTAGGGTGGGTGTTCATCAGCCTAGTAACTGTCTAATATAAAATGTGGATGGTGAACAAGGAATAGAATTAAAATGGATTTGCCTTCTCAGCAGAGATATCTGGTCACTAAACTATAAAAACATCCTCTGGTCTCTCTCTCACTCAATCTAGAATGGAAAAAGAGCTTCTGAAAAGATGCAAAATGCTAGGTCAACACCACCCAAAGGAGCATTAAMATAATAATCTCATGGACATATGTCTCCTGGACCACATGACTTCCTTTGAATAGCGTATGGCATACAGTTCAGGTTCTCTGCTCTCTTGATGGAAGGTGCAACTATGGTCAATGTCCAGAGGGGAAGGATTACACTGAGCTTGGTTAAGCTTGTCACAAAATCGTGCTCATGTTTGCAAAGGCAGCTGTTTGTACAGGGCACCTTGCACCAGCACAGCATTGACCTAAACCACAGGGTGGAACACAAAATTTAAATACAAAAAAGTTGCTTGGGTCAATCTGGGAAGCAAAATTGTCTGATAGAGGTAGGGTAGCTGATAGAGCTAATACTAAGTATTTTACAAATAAGGGCTAACTATGATAGTTGTTACTCTAGTAGAGAGCTTTGCACATTTAGACTGGGATGGTTTTAATAAGTTCATCTTATCTGCATACAACTGGAAAAGTACAAGCTTTTATTGAAACAAGAAAATATTAACAATAGGTATTTTTATGCTTATATTTTTATAGAAGAATTCTCAGGTCTCGGAGGATTTTGGAAGTTGCAGGAAATTTTTTAAGAAGCTTTGATAGGAAAAGAGCATTTTTATCCTATGAGGGTTATATGTCTTATAAAATGCTCTTAAATCCAGAGTTTGTAGGTAAGTGACAATTAAAGAGGCCCCCACTATAATAAAACCTCATCATGCTCAGAGACAAAAAGATATAAAGAAACACCCACTGTGCTTTAGGGGGCTAAGGTAAACATTAAAAAGGAACTCAGATCTCTGCAAAATGAATTCTATTGGTTCTGCTTAAAGATTCAGAAAGATCTAATACAAATTAATAACTTACTTTCAGATACCTAAAAAGAACTACAGAAAATAACCTTATTTTGGTTTCAGTCACACAATCAAAAACTTGGAAATAGCTTCAATAAGGTTGCCTGTGCTCTCTCAGTTTAACTGCTTTCTGTTTATTAAATGATCATTTTTTTTCCTAAACTTCTTCAGTTGTAAGCAAAGCATGCAGTGATACATGTAATTATTTTTAAATACAGAATTAACAGGAACATTTTTTTTATTTGTTTATTGACATTGAAATTGTGGGTGAAAAGCAGTCTTGGGAAGACTTYCGTTTCAGCATCTTTTAGTATGTTAGGACTAAGTTCATATACTAAATATGTCATTCTTACAGCTGTGTTCTGTTGTTTAGGCTAATTTTTAGGGAAGGCAAGTGGAGAAAGAATAAAACTTAAATAATTTTAAACCAAAAAAGGAGTAAGAAAATGAAATATTAATAAAGTCTTGTAATACTACATAAGGTCTACAAGCAACTTTGCACTTAGTTCAATCTGCCAGTAAGTAATTTTTTTTTTAAAATGTAACATATATTGTTAACATAAATTAACATCTCAGAATTCAAAGTTCTAATTCTCAATTATTCAAAAACAATTAATTTTTTTGAACTGACAGATAATAAATCCAAAATTGGTTTAGTTACACAATCTAGGGTAATGAAGGAAGTATTTTAAAACTTGGTATTTTACCATTGCACAAAACGTATTTGTATATATACCATAGTGAAGTGAAAGACCTTCATCTTCTCATTTCACAAAGTAAGCATTTTCCTAGAGTTCACACAGAAAAAAAAAAAAATCAAACCTACACCTTTATTTTGTCCAGTAATACTGAGATTAGAGTTACCTTTTTTGTTTGTTTTGTTAATGAATAAGCAAAAGAATGTACGTATTTTTAGCAAGCATCAATTCTGGATTCTACAGTCTCCTGGGCATGTTATGTTATTTATTAACTCACTCATGAATAGAAAATACAAGGAAACATCTGTGAAAAGATAAAAACTTAACTCGGAAAAACATAACACAATTTTAATCAAGTTTGGCAACTGAGTACTGAATTTTTATTCTAAAGGTGAGCAGCAATCTTGTTTAAATAGTGAACTGGGCAGGCAAAGTTTATTTTTTAATGCATATGAGAAGTTTTGATTTCAGACCATGGAATATTTTTAAGCAATCATATTACTAGAAAAAAGATACTTGTGTATTTTGTAATGAGGTTATATACACATATGTGATAAAGAGGTATATATAAGATGACTCCTGCTTCATACACTTTTTTWAAATAGACTTTATCTGGGAGGGAACCTCATGATGCGTTTCAGAAGTAAACTTCCCACAGGTCACATATGAGACAAGTCCTGTGGCTGAGAACAGAAACGAATCWTAGCGCTGCGCTCCCTGGAGTAGCACTGGCAAATTCCAGACACTGCTGCCAAGTTTCATACAGACAGAGATTTATGCTAGCACCAAAAATGCTTAAAGCACATTTAAAGTAAATTTTTCATTAGACATGAAAAATCTTCACTATTTCACATTTCCAGGTCCTAGAGAGAAGAATTTGAAATGTTAATTTATTTGCATTTACAAGGCCTGTAAAGTTGGTACAACAGTGAAAGCCAACAATAATCGTAGCTAGTTCTTTATATTTTTCAGATATTAACCTAAATTTGGGTTTACAGTTATAGTTGGACCGAAGATATAGTTTTATTTTTGGATTCTGAACACAGATACCAGAGAACATGAGAAAATAGCATTAAATGAGTTAGGGAAAGGAATTTAGCCTCTTAGTGAGGCTAAGGCTGGATTAGAATTAGATTTAGTGTCTCAGAAGAGAAGGCTGAAGATCTAGGTTAATTTCTGAATTCTTCAATGCCTAGAGAGCTAATCCAGGGGCATATAAACAGACAATGGCTTCTGCTTACTTTGGAGGCAGATGTGAAGTGCTCATTGAAGAAAAGCTGATTTTGATTAATGTTCTAGATGCTATTGGGTTCTAGGTACAATCCTATCAATAAGGATAAAATTCACCTCTGAGAGGATAAGGAGAATTCACCAGCATGTGAAGGGTTTACTAGCAATGCTACCTATGATAAGTATTAGTTAAGTATATCCTAAGAAAGCTTTGATTTAAGCTCGAGAATATGAAGAAGTGAACAATATTTTTTTCATGTTTCTACAGCTCTGCACTCTAGAATGCACAATATCAGAGACTTGAAGTGGGTCACATACACAATATGGTATAGTGCACAACTGTAGACTATAAATATAATTTATATTTTGTGTGGTAATTTGAAAGCAGGAACTGATTTTTTTCTGTTTGTTATGTGTGATTTACAGGCTTAGGATGATATGTTTAGCAGAGTCAAATAGGTCAGAATGAGATGGACCTGGCCAACAAGTCTATTGTTTGGTTTATATTTCATTTCATTTCAAAGATTCAGACTGAGACATACTGAAGATGTGGGCTATATGCAAACCATAAGACTCACAGAGTCAGGGACAGAACGTGTTAAATTGCTAAGACTATTTACAGAAGCAGCAAACAAGATCTGGAAACTGTAGAAACAAATTTCTTATAGTTGACCACCTGTATTTAACTGTAATAAGTAACCACCTTTTACCAATAATCAATGTCCACATCAATATTAGACAGGCTTTCCAATGCCATCCCTCATCCTCATTTAGAAGATCCTGAACTATATTGTTACCAGGTTAGCACTAGAGCCTTTGCTCTACAACACCATGAAACAAGCAGAAAATATAGCTTTAAATAAGATGTATAATCTAAATATGCTTCAAACCTAAAGAAAATTCATTCACTCCAATTGCTAAACATTTATTCCACCTCTGTAAGGCGTGTAGTTCTAGTATAAGCATAGGTTTTGGGTATTGTATCTTCTAATTCCTCAGATATTCAGCCTTACTCTAGCCTAACCCAAATTTTCCTGTAAACATTGGCTATACAGACTATGACAGTTAACTTTTTTCAGCTGCTGAAGAACTTTTATACTCCCTTGCAACCATTACACCCATCCTAAATTTATGTGAAGCACATTTGAACCAGAAATCAAACCATTTAACCAAGCCAGTTGTGGGATCACCCTAATTCTGCCAGAATTAAACCCACAAAAGTCCCAAAAGTTTTCATCACCTCTTGCACAGAATCTACATTTCACTTCCAATTGCAGTCTTTGTCTCAGCTATGCTTTATGGGGCCCATAAAGCCCTTTACAGAACCCCTTGGTCCTCTCTGTTCTGCTCGCAATAAGGTTAATTTCTTCCTCTGGTCCTCTCACCTATTTCTATTCCTAGACCTCATTAGAACAGTAACTTCTCCAACATAAACATCATAAAGACTCAAAAGAAGTCATTCACAACATTCACCTCATTCTGCCTCTTCAAATTACATCTTAAAAGACTTCAGTCCCTGCTGTTCTTGGTACTACCGATACCATAAAATTAGCTTCAGACTTTACCTGTCACAGGGAACTGTGCTCCCTTTCCTTGCAGAACTAAACATAACTTCTCATTCAGACCAAACCCAGCTATAATTYGTCTAGTCCTACAGTTCTTACATGACAGATAAAGCCAGTATCTCAAATCTGTAGTTATTGTTACTATAATCCTTCTTATTTTTAAACTTATCAACAGTAGTCTCTTCTATAGGAAGGAGCCTCTAAAGAGTATCTTCTAGGAGATAGCTCTGTGGCTACCCCAGCCTGCTACTGTGCAGTTAAGGATAAGGAAAAAAAATGTGGTAATGGAAAAATTAATTATATTGTCAAGAAATGCTACTTGGCAAACTGGGAATTTGGCTGGAACTGGCAAGGTCTTGTATTTCAGAGTTAGTTCCTAGGCTGTTGTAGGCTGATGGTAAATCTAAGAATAAGATTTGACTTTGGTGTTGGTAGTACTAATGAGGAGAGGAGATAATGGAAATTTTGGGATATAGCCACGGTGCTTTCACCTGCTCTTCTGGTACCTCTAATGTTCCACTCCCACCTTTCCAGATTAAGATTATTATTGAGAATAGGAGTGATTGATTTCTTGAGGTTATTGCTGAAACTTGATAAACATGCAAAAAATTGATGAAGGCCAGGTCTGTAATGCTTGTATCCTTTTTCTTCTTAACCAGGTATCAAAGCATACATCTACCTTTAAGCAGAAACAAAAATAAAGTGCTTCAACTCATCTTAGGTCTGCAYGGCTTGCAAGATGTCTTCAATATCAAGTCCTTCAGTACCTCTCCTGCCTGCATAATTGCATCACTATTCCTAATCTTTGGTCTCACTTTTCATCTATTAGTCATAACTGCCAGAGAATGAACCATGACTCCCTCACTCCTGTTGGCACCAGCTTTAATTCCAAGAGTGTGAGCCTTTTTTCTAATACTGTATTATTAACTATATGGTCCCACTTCATAACACCTCATAATGTTGTGGGCACTATTATCTTACATAAGGACTTCAGGAGGAATGAAATTTCCTGGCTAAATGTCTATGCTTTTGGAAAAGGTGTGAGGTTCTTAAATATGACACAGTAAAAACTTAACTTTTCCTGATCTCTCAAGGGCTGAAAAAGCAAAACTTGCAATGACAGAGGTGAAAGGGTTCAGTGTAGCAATTTCCAGTSTATAATTCCCAGCTACTGAATTCTCAGTGTTTTTGATTTATTGAAAAAAAAAATCTGTTTATGGTTTTGGTAAAGGTTCTACTTAAAAGCACAACAGATATAAATTCAAAATGAGATGTGCTGGATGTGATACATGAAAATGTTTTAGAGCAGTTTATCAGGCTAWTAGAAGTATCCTTTGCTATCATAAAGATGGGTTTGGGCTGAATGTAGGGGTTTGATAAGAGCCAGGGACGAGGGTCTGAACTGGAATTCTGCTCATGAGCCAGCTGAGGCCTCCAACACACTTGTTGCATCTCTTTCACAAATCCTTGTGCAGCAATCTGATCCCAGGTTCACAGCTACACTGTATCAAAGCTGGCCTTGACAGGTGGTCAACCATTTTGGGAAGGGGAAAGGCATGAAGGGGCTGTTGTTGGCACCCAGTACCTTGATAACAAGAGTGGGTGGGGAACACCAATCCAATATTTTAGCAGTAGACATTTACTATGAGAGCTGAATGAACGAAATGTATGCTAACAGAAAAGAGGTATCTAAGAAAGCAGACCAGCCTCCCAACTCATTTCTCAGTGTTACTCGCTGTGAACATTGTTGCAGTCCATGCAAAAGAGAAACCCTGGGGTTAGCCTCCTGTTACTTCATCTGAGACAAAGACATCACAAAGTTTCAACATACACAAAACATAATGGTGGAGCAGTCAATACACAATCAGATCGCCTGTCACACTTTGTAACTAACATGGTTGAGCTAATCTATTCCAGATCGAACTCTTCAATGTTCTTAACATCCATCCTTTGCCACTCGTTTGCTCTATGCTGCAGGCTTTCTACCTGTATAGAAGTGTCCAAAAAGCATGTATGTCCTTAATCCCAAAACAAACATCTCAGGAAACTTCTCAGGCAGCTGCTTATCTTTGCTATTATCCAAAGGACAGAATCTTCATGTCTGTTACTGAMAATCAGGTGCCAGTTAAACTATCAACAACTTGCTACACATAACAGATCTAGACCCTGTGTATTATAGTCTTTTATCACCATATGCCACAGAATTCCATGAAAATCAACAACTTAATCTCTCTGAAAGATGTAAAATACGGTATTGGTCCATGGACACTCTAATAGTTCCAGAACATGCTTTTCATGTTCAGATTAAGTAACCACTAAGACCTAGCCTTCCCTTTTAGTCAATGCTAGACCACATTTTGCCATGTGACCTCACATTCCCTGCATGAATTCCTGCAGCAGGTCTGGGATTTTCCAAGCTGTTTTCCACGAACTGGATAGTTTGACAATCCAAGGGTATCTGGATCGCATTAAACACTTGAAAGATCTACAAATGCTTCCAGGTTGCCCTCAGGCTGATTTTATCGGGAGACAGCCATTGCCTGTGAATTTCAACATCATTGTATTTATCCTGAGTGCTGGTTTCCTTTTTTTTTTTTTTTTTTTTTTTTTTTTTTTTTTTTTTTTTTTTTTTTTTTTTTTTTTTTTTTTTTTTTTTTTTTTTTCCACTGTGGTCTGCTAATCAGAGCAACAGTTTTTAATCCTTTTCATTAGTTCTAGAGCCTCTTGTTCCTAATGTTGCTCTGATAGCAATTGCTCTTACTGTGCCGTTAAGTTTTTCTAAGTGGTCACAGGTTCTCAAAATTTCTACTAGGTCTGCTGCTGCCACCTTTAACTGCACCTGCAGGTACATCGGCTGCAAATGTTGCTGGTGGTGTGCCACTACCTCCTGGTTTTCTCATCAAATAACTCTGAATTTTCTACTGACAACAGCCTTGCTGCAGACATTCTCTCTCTCAGGTCGTCTGGCTTTGACTGTGGTCCACAGGATTGTTGGTACTACTCCACTCAACAACTCTTGATCACCATTTCAACACAAAGCAAATGCAGCAATGCTACCCAGGGAACAACAGACACTTTTTGCCTTGAGTAGACATTGTATTTTCACTTAGTAGAAAAGAATCAGGACACACAGAATGGCAGCCCCACACTTCTAAAATCCACAAATGTTTGAAAAATTGGTATGCAAGCTCCTCTACTCCTTCATTGAGGTAGGAATTGACAAGCATGTTTCATTTTATTATGGAATACAAACAGTCAATTTGCTAGATTCAAAAAAAAAGACACATGAACTCTATTTGAGGGAACTAACAAAATTAGTTCTTGTGAGTCATCACTGCATTGCTGCTAAAGTGAAAGTATTCAGAACAGGAAGAACAGATTGATTAAACTTGAACCCTGCAAAGCAGACATGGCTAAGATAAAACCAGGAATCAGTAGGCATACAATGGGATTTATTTTATTTTCTAGCAAGTATTAATAGGTGGTTTATAAGTCTACCAGACCTGAAGAGCAAAGCATCGTCATCTACAAGATTATAATGAAGATCAGAGATCATAATTGTTATGGGTCTTTGATCTACAGTAGCATTAGTTCTGCTTCCAATTAAGGTTTCTCAACAGAAACTGCTGAATTTTTTACCTTTTTTAATTATTATTAATTTTTTTAAAGAGGGATTTTCAGGATCTCCAGGGATAGCTGTAGTTCTGGAGCGATGATTTTTGTTTCTGAAGCAAGTATGATCATCATATCATGTAAGAAATATAACTGATCTTAACAACTGAAAATAGGTTATAAATCATGTGATGGCATTCTGGGTTACGATTAAGCAAATGATTTCCTCTGGAATGAGCTAGGATTCAGGACTGTAAGGAACTGGGGCAAATGCAGTATAAAGCAAATATTTGTTTGAGTAGGGTGAAAGCTGGATTTAACAAGCATGGGTTTTTGGTCTTTTTTGGCACCCAGTGTGAGGCAGCAGCCACAGGTGTGAGGACTTTCACAAGGAAAAATTGCCTTTGCCTATCAAGGAGTTGCTCTTTCCAATGAGGGACCCACCACTTGTGATCACCTGATGGTGAAAACAGATCTCTGTAACCTGTCAAAACTTCCTCAGTCCCCCAGGAAAGACAGACACCAGAAGGGAGCAGAGACCAGGGAACTACCTAGTGCAAGGAGGCAGGACTTGAAGAGGAAAGACACAGACACTCCTGAGGAGTTCCTTTGAAAGAGGAAGAGAGAAGTCAAGGAGGATAATGATAGAAAAGTAATCAGAAAGGGAACCAAAATCATTAGTCTTCAGCTAACAGACTCAAATAAACTGAAAGCATCAAAAGCTTCATTTGAAACCCAGAAAAATATCTGCTGCTCCTGCCACTGCCACATATATCTATCGCACAGTCTGCACCAAAACCAAGCAAGATGACCCAAAAGAGACACATAACTGAGACTGACAAGCTTTCTACCATGAATAACACTGCCCGGAGCAAGAGCAACCACAAGGATCCTTGGTTCACCATGCAAAAGAAAGCAAAGAGGAATTGCACAGAACTGTTAAAGAGTGTCAAAGGATCTGCAGGAGGTCTCACAAATAATTTCTCAGTGCCTTCTTTACTAAATAGTACCTTCAAGTCAAGGAGGCCTCTAATCAATTATTTCAAAGAAATACTACTTAGAAAAGACCAAGAGGCCAAAGCCAATGCAATGCCTGATAAGACTGGAAAGGCTTTTCAGTACCAGACAGCGGCTGCCCTTTTATTCATCAAATATGGGATTGCCTTGAAATTGGATGTGCTAGAACCAAAATCAGATCACATCATATTCAGCAACACCATATTTTACATCAAATTCATTATGACATTGAAAACCATTTTCAGACTCCTCAGTATCTTCACATGGAAAAATCCTCATCATGTTATGAATGTGCTGCCAGTCCATTTTGTGCATGGCAACATTTGGTTACATTATTCCAGGCTCCTGAATGAACACTTCAAGAGTAATTACGCAGTAAAACAAGCTTCTTCTCCAGATGTTGCAAGAAGCACAGACATGCCTCCTCTTTCTCCAATACCCTCTCCCACCAGTTTTGTGAGCTCTCAGCTGGGATCAAATGTCAGCAACAGCACTGGCAGAAATGGCATTGTCTAGAATGGCTTCACTTCTGAATACATTTAAACTCTTACCATTTGGAGCATCCTGTGTCAGGGTGTTTTGCAGATAACCACAGGTTAAAAAACACTACCTATCATCTGTTTTGAATCTAAGGCCCCCAGACCTTTCATTCAAAGGCACAAGCATTCCCTATTTTCTGCTCTATCAATAGCACTCTTGATTTCGTAAGTCTTTACCACATGCCTTCACTCATAATTTCTATGTTGAAAGTCATACTGCACTTAGCTATTCCCTGCACAGAAGCTATTCCAAGTATCTAATCACCTCTGTCAACTTTTCAGAGCCTCATCCAGTACTAACATGTATTTATGCAGTGGATAGGGAGGCGGAAACACAACTGCAGACAGATCACCATGCTCTGTGGAGAGGGAAGGAGTGGTTTCCACCCTGTTCTCTGCTCTTTTTTACATAGTTCTTAATATTGACTTGATTTTGAGCAACAGGATGACATTTTTAACAGAACAATCTATTTAATTTAGAGATAACATTCTGAATAGTAATAAATTCAATCTCCTTTCTCTGTAAAAATCAGATTTTCCCCATATATTCTGCTGAACATCAGATGTATCTGTACTCAAGTTTCACTTGCCAATGCAGTGACCATACTGTTTTATACAGCTTTTTCCTACTTTTTTCATTGTCAGGCATTCCTGAATAACTTAATATCAGTAAACACTGTCACACTTCCCAAGGAATGGCTCATTTATAAATATGCCAGAAATTATCAGTCTTAGCACAGATTCCTGAAGGGCTCTATCAGAAATTGTACAGAATCACAGAACCAACTAGGTTGGAAAACATCTTGGAGATCATCAAGTCCAACCTATGACCAAACACCACCTTGTCAACTAAACCATGACATTGAGTGCCACATCCAGTCTTTTTCTAAACTCCTCCAGGGACAGTGACCCCACCACCTTCCTGGACAGATCATTCCAATGCCCAACCACTCTTTCTGTAAAGATTTTTTTCTAATGTCTAGCCTAAATCTCCCCTTGTGCAGCTTAAGACTGTGTCCTATCATCCTATTACTGGCTGTCAGGGAGAATAGATTGACCCCCACCTGGCTACAACCTCCTTAAGGTAGTTGTAGAGAGCGAAAATTTACTGCTTAGTCCAATTTATTGCACTGTGAAAATTTGCTGCTTACTCCAGTTTCCATTTTCTGTATCCTACACATCTATATGTGTGACAACTTTTGTTCTTATGCAGTGGATGCTTTATTTATGTAGGAGCCTTTTGAGATAGCTTGTTGACAATATCATTCAAATTTCCCCAATGCATGCTTATTTCTCCAACAACAGCACAACAGGTGTTATGCAATTGTAAGGTATGACTTTCCTCTGCAAATTTTGTGTTAATATTGACACACAAAACTGACCTGAACTAAAACCACCTGGACTATAGAAAAACTAACAACAATGCAGAAAAATCCATTTGCAGTACAGCTAAGAGTGAGGGATTTTAATGCACTGAAAAATAAATGAATCATAGCAATGAAACGGCCTTTTAACTAGACGTGGATTGTTAAATTATTAATAGTGCAGAAAAGGAACATTTATTCAATTAATACCTTTCTTCTGTCTTTAAAAGAAAGCCAGGTAAGATAAATGGATCACGTAGGAATAAAGGAAAGGTTCTTAATTCACTATCAACTGAGAAAGATATTAGACAACATCGAAACCAAATAAGCATCTTACAGGTGCATAAGATGTTTCCAGTAACACTTAATTGTTTGCTGAGAAAACATCTGTCCTCCTAATTTGAATTTCATTTATTTATTACAGTGACAATAACACTGCAGAAGACTCAAAACACTGATTTTTTTTTTTTTGGTCACCATTCAGGATGAGGAAATGGAATGTTAATTGATTAGTCTGATTCCAGTCAGATGTAAATTAATCAAAAATTATTTCAGGATCATAAACAAGGAATTAAAAGACATAATTCAGAATTCTAGTTAATCTGAGTCAAGAAATATTTTTTAAAAGAATACATTTTTCAAAAAAGATAGGATGGATTTTTAGATAATACAGAACTATAAATAATATAGATAACTTAAAGGATATATATTTTAGATAATATTTTAGACAGTATACTTTTGTTGACAAAAATCTGTTAACCAAACAGATATTGTATTGTTAAGGAATTAAATATGTGCTACTAACATAATTCTATCCTGTAGCAAAATGACTGAATGAATTTGCATTTGAGTTTACTAACACGAGATAACAGYTGGAAATATATATACAGATATAATAGTAGTGAGACTGTTTCTGGCATACTATGACCTCTTTTTCAGTACATTGAGTTTTACCTTGTCTGCTGAACAACAAAAAACCCCAAGCAAACAAACAGCAGCAATATTTAGTGTTCTGCTGCTAAGAAACTCCTTAAATGGATCACGCTCATTTAATTTCTGTCACTTCCCCCAGTTTTTCAGACTGAGAACTTCCCAATGCATGAAGAGAGCTAGTAAGCAGTTTTCAAATCCATCAATATTTCATTACAGGAACACTTCTTTGTTAAAGCACTGCAGAAATATTTTGATTTCTGTCAACCTGTATCGAATCACGAATGCCTCTTCCTAGTAGGCTGCACTACACAGATGACTTCAGAGTCCGGCAGCTGGGCAATTAACAGATGGAACAGCCAATCTCAACTTTCTTGGCACAGTCAGGAGTCGCAGAACATCATGGAGCCAAGAACACAGCAGCCTTGGAAAATTTATATTCAAGCTTTAAAGAACCTGGAAGCATCTTCAAGGCATCCTGCTCCACACTAGTTCATTGTGCTAGTCCTAATTCTGGCAAATTCCCAAGAATGCTTCCACTTCTGAATGAGAAGTGTGCACTTTTTAATTTTGGAAAAATCATAGGATTTCCTGAAATTCTTTTAGTATTTATTTTCCACTGTCAATGTCACTGAAGATTTTTTATTTGTTTGTGAGATTGTCATAATCAAAACGAAAATGTTTTTAATGTTGGACTTTTTTAGAGAATGGAAGTTCCGGATTTTAGCTGGCTTCTTATTATTACTGTGGTCGTGACCCTTTTCCTTTGAGTGTTGTCCTCTTGATCCTCTAACACGTGAGGAATGGACAAAAAAAAGGTGACAAATAGCTCCATGTGAAGCATGGTTTTTTGTTCATTGGTGAATCTCATGTTTTCAAAAAGAATAATTGCAGAGCTCACAGCTGCATTGGGTAACACGGCCTAAGTAATATTCTCATTCTATGAGAGCTTCTAACAGAAATATCTGCCTGCAATTTTTGACTTAACTGACACTATCAAAGTGGTATTTCCACTGAACTAGCCCTACAGAATAAGAAGATGGGTATAAATATTGATACCTATGTGCAGTACCTGATGGCTGTGACAGGAGTCCATCTGCATTCCTTTAATCATAGACACAAATTCTTTGGTACATCAGAACATTTTACAAAATTTATATATAAGAGAAATGAGGTTTTGGTTGAATATCTTGACCAGAAATCAATATTTTAAGAGAGAAACCTTTTTCTTGTAGTATTTGTCACTCAATCTTAAAAAAATGCATGAAGACTTCCCCAGATGAGTATGCCGATAGGAAAAAGGGAAAACAATTCTGCTGCTTCTGTTAGTCAGGCTGAGCTCAATGTAAAATTTAAATCAATGGCATAAAAGAGTGAATGGTCAACTCAATTTTTATCTTTCATGTTAACCATATAGGTACTAATTCAGCAACATGGGGTCTTCTCACACCTGTATCTGTGCCGTTCACTAGAATGAAAATTCTAGAAAATACTCTTATGATGGAATTTTTTGAATATGACACTCAACATCAACAATAACACAACCCATGAAAATTGAAGATTGGTCACATTTTGTGATGAATATCAAACCCACGTCAATTTAGCAAGTTTCAGAACCATTTGGCATTAATGTTGAGACTATTATCTCAATGATTATCTCAATTTTGAGACAAACTGGAACACATGTGATATTTTAGCTCAGAATAAGACAAAAAGAGAAGTGAATACTTACTACTACTACTGCTACTACTACTACTACTACTATTACTACTACTAAACTACCTGTCAACAAATGCAATGTTTTGACTGATCTCAAAATGTTTGTTGTTTTTTTTTTTATGTGAAAACGTCTCCATTAAAAAATATATGAATAATTTTGGTCGGGGGTGGGGAGGAGATCGGGTCAGGAGCAGTCACAATAGCAAAATATTCAGTAGGTATAGCTTTTTAAAAATAATGTAATGTGACACAGAGTATTTTTCTATCTTAGGAGAAAGACCAGATTATAATGGTCATATAAAATTATTTTTTAATATTTTCTTTTTCTTTGGACTAAAACTAAAGATACTGAAAATTCTGGCTCATTGCCATACAAGATCTAAAAGATCTTGCATTTATAAAAACAGTGGACCTGCAGGGAAAAGAAAAAAACAACTTTTTATTATTTTGTGTAAGTAAGTTGATTTCACTGTGGTTCTGCCCAACTTTCATTGATTCTTTGYTGCCTTCAGTGGAAGCTGTGTACAGCTGCCTGACCATAAAGACATGGAACTATTTTTTTAAGCTGATTTCAAGCCTTAAGGCTGCTTTTTGAAGCTGCTGCAGTTCCCAGATTCTGATGCTTATTTTATTCCCATTTAGGCCATGATGCAAAAAGCTCATGTCAGTTCTACCAACTGGTAAGAGTCCCCAAAGCTCTTGCCTCTGCCCCTTGCAACACAGGTGGGACCCACAGGTTGTGACTATACCAGAATGCAAATGTGGCAACTGCCAGGGAGGTTTCCTGGCACTGGAATCCAGCCATCAATACAGTTAAATTGTTAGGGTAGTCCTTGGAATGCGATTAGTCTGTGACAACTCTCCTGATCGATCCCTACACGTTGTTGGGAAGCCAGGCAGACCAGGAAGTGTTCCTAATGAGTAGTTTGCGTAAGGCTGTCCTCTTGCTGGCAGTAAGTAGGATGGACAGAATGGATGTGGCCTATTCTGTGCCAGCTGGCTTAAGTGCCACAGACTTTGTCAGTGCTCTTGAGCACATTATATTTATTCCTGCAGATGTATCCTGTGTATTCCAGGTCCTCGGCTTCCCGCAGTTCTCATGAACCAGGGTATTTTCTCTCCTCTAAAGGACAGAAAATTTCCATACAAGAAGAGACAACATTCACGACCCTGGGCTTGTGGATATACAATACATTATATTGAAAACACATTCTGCAGTTTCATATCTTTGCATCACTTCAAGTACAGAATCAAGAAAAGCTAGAAGTTGAACTCTGAAATCTATTGACAGCTCTTCATAGTCTTCTGTTGCTATTGGAATAAACTTTCTGCCTTTACTGTGAAGACAGCTTAATCCCATTATGAAGCTGGTTATGAAGATGCTGCCTGCATACAGCTTACAGTGATGGTTTCTGGAAGAAGACAACTACTGGTCAACAATGGACATGTGTAAGGGGCTCAGTGCTGCACAGCAGTTGTAGAACTGCTTAAGTCTTGAAAGCTAGAAGAAAGATATGGCCTAGAAGGATATTAACCCCGCTTCCTCCCTGAGCAGTTTTTGTTGGCACATGATCTTCCACAGGGTCTGCTTGCCTCCAAGAAGTCTCTGGAATACACTCTGGCCAACAGACCTGCTCTACACTGGATCTAAAAAGCCATCCAGTTCTCCACTGGGTAGTCATGAGGCCTGCTCACTAAACCAGCAGTGTGCCTGCCTACAGATGACCTGCAGAAGGAAACAAGTACCTCTGCTTTTTATAGTTCTTGATGCCTGTTCTTAGYATTCAGATGCTGATAGTGAGTCATATGGGATATCCTTATGTTGCCTGAAATGGCATTTGTTTTCTGGCATAAATTTTTTAAGAAGTGGTTCAAAGACAATGTGAGGTAACATTCTCAGATTTAGAGTACACTATCAAAACATGTCATCATTTATCAGCCATGGCTCTAAAAAACACATGTGATCCACTTGTCTCTTCAAGCTAAGAACCATGGCTGTGATGAAAGACAAAGCTAATCTGCTTCTAAAATTACTAAATTCTTACGTACACTGAAGCCTTCCTCTTTCCTTGGGCACAGAAAGACCAGAATAGGCCAGAAAATGTAATGCGCTCTATCACCTAATGAGGTGTCAGCTAGGGCTTTTACTTGTAATCCTAATTTGCTGTAGAAAGAGTTTCTGTGGCTGCAGCTATATAACCCTAAGTCAACAGACAGGAGTCCACAGTGAACCCATATGAAGCAGGCTCAGTGCTGCACAGTACCTATGGAAGGCAGTTTCTTAGAATGGCATCCCCCCCTCCCCCTTACCTGCTTAAGAGTTCAGGCTCTGGTCTATGTTAGGGTATTTCTGTAGGCAATAGTCTACAGTCAGGAGAGGTTTGACTTGCTTCACTGGGGCATTTATCTTTACTGTGTAAAAGAAAGTATCTCTGAAAACCTAAATACAATATAATTCTGATGGGTGGTCTCTGGAGATTTCAGGGGGTACCCTTAAGACCATGAAAAGTGTCTCAAAAAGTGAGCCTATCCTCCCAAGACTAAAATTTCTTCCTGCTGGTTCAGTAGGATTTCCAAAGGAGCTTTGTGTTGGCATAGCACTGTTGCTTTGCTGCAGAATTGCAAAGCTGATTGAACATAATTTTAAAACTGGCTGAATAACTGATGCGTTGGCCAACTCAGAGATGTCTTCGGCCTTGAATTTACAGGCAGAGAAAAGTTCTAGCCAAAAATCTGGTTGGGAATTTTTGTTGTGGTTTCTTTTTTTAACTTACTACCAAACATCAAGCTGGCCCTGGCTGCAATTCTGATGAAACATTTGGGAACTGCATCAAAGTTCTTCACTTTTTGTTGCAGTGATGATTAATGGGATTTTAATCTTGTTGGCCTTTGCATCAAGTAGGAAGTCAGGAAAGCCCTTAAAATGCTCAATTGGCTTTAATACCCCTAACATCTGTTGAAGTTTTTGTTCTAGTTATATATGTTCTCTGGCTGATTTCAGTGCTATAGGAGTTCTGTTCTTAATGCCTCATCTTCAGTCTCCCCAGCAGCTGTCATTGGACATTGCCTGTGAGAGCTGGAGGCTCACAGGGATGACTGGGCCAGGTGCATAAATATTTTCTTATACTTATGTACAATACATTATATTAAAAACATTCTGCATTTTCATTAACTTGGAACAGAGATTTTGGAAAGTATCATCTGATCTATGCAGTGTATATATTTTTCTATACGGATTGTAAAAGTWACTATCACACATGCAGATTCAGTGTGTGTGGTCAACATTTTGTAAGTTGAATTGCCATGTCAACCAACTGATACCCACTCAACCCAACAGAATTACTGGCCCTATCTCATTCCAGAGTACTAACCTCTAGTGGGATTGGTGTGTAACCTGAAGATTAAATACTGCTTTTCTTTTGTGAGGAGTGAAAATGAGGAGTGAAATTAAACCAAGAGTTTTGTAAGCTGCTGTGATGTTTAAGGGAAGAAATGTGTTTCAAAATAYTTTTTGAGGTTCTGAGATCAACAAAGAGCAATACAAGAAGCATTTTTTTAGCCTAGTCATATGAATGTCCATTGGAATTTTCTTCTAAGCATACACTCAGTTCATTGGTTATGAGCCTGATTTAGACAATCAGCTTGGCTCTGCAATCACTTCAGAAAACGTTGCACTTGCTTTTATTAAATATAGATAGGAACCCTTATGTCTGTTATAATCAGCTGAAACAAGAGCATGCTTGAAACTGTAGGGCTCTTAGCATGAAAATTTCACCAGTCTTAGACAACAGAACCAACGAGAAAACATTTTCTTGTTTTCATGTACACCATGTAAGTAAAGGGAGTCAAGACATCTTTCCTTTTCTGTCTTAGTATGGCACACTAGAATGGAATTGGTGAAAACAGTGACTAATGTGTGTTATTTTACAAAGCTAGAAATTCTGCCTGGCATTTTTCCCAAATCTCAAATGTAGTGCCTCTGTTTCATAACCAAGGGAGCAGGGAACAGTACAGTGGCTAAAACTATCCATCAAATGCTGCATTTGATCTCCTCATTTGTRTATGCTTACTTCATGAGGCTCTTATCTGGAGGATCACAGTGTTTATTTTAAAGACAGGGTATTTTTAGTAACGTTGTACATCTATCTACTCATAGATTTTGATTGTGGAAGAGTTAACTAATTTGATGTCCTGCAAAAWTAAGACAAAAAAAAGGACATCACTTTTAAATGAAAACCACTCCTCCAGCACAACCCAAAAACTAATTGCACAGCATTACCTCTAGGGATCTGGTCTCTCACGTACATTCTGCTTTTTGAGACTGAGTTTCATATCTCCCTCTCCACCTTCTTTCAAGGAAAGCAAACAGGTTTTTGTCCTGGCAGGGAAGGTGTGTTCATCTTTCATCTCTGCTTGAAGGGATTAAAACTTACATCTTGTAAATCCTGGAAGAATGCTTTCTTCACCATCCTGGCTGTTCAGTGTTGACAAGAGTCAGGCGCTTCCCGGTATCCAGGGAAGAAGTCCAAGAACCTGTGAGCAGTCATGGCAAACAGTGCACCTACTCACTTTAGAAGCCTCAGAAGTCACACTGAGGGTGGGTGGAAGGTGGGGATTGTAGTTTTGACAATATATATGCAGAGTAGGAGTTCAGTAGCATATATGCAGTTATCATCTAGATGGCTACCTTAGATGGAGCCCAAGGAAAATGTACTTAAGAAAATCTAACCTGTTGGAATATTAAATTACCTAAACTTACCAGTGGGAATTTCAATTTAACTCTATTGAAGTCACAGCAGCTACTATATATCTTTGTGTAATTCAATAAAAAAAAAAAACAGAATAAACCTTTGCCTCAGAGTCTGCATGCAAAAAATGACAACTGTGTTTGTCTGCTTCRTATCTCTGACAATACCCTCATTGTACTTCAAATCTACATCTGTATTAGTAAATTTAAAAGGAGTATTACTGATCATTGGAATTCAATTGTTTATGACATAATCTTGTCCTTCGTGTGTCTTTTCCCTGTTCCAGCTATCCCATTCCCAGATTCATGGTGGACTTACCTCATAAAAAGGATTAATGCAGTTTCTGCTAATGTCCACTGTCTCTTCAAAAGGAAGACAGCTACATAAACCTTATTAGTCAACAATTTGCTGGTTGCTCCTTGACAGCTGATTTCCATGCCAGACATAACAGGCATGTCTGAGTACATGTAACRTAGCAGGAAAGAGGAAGCCTAGCATTCCTGACTTGTATTGGTGTGTACTCAAAACACAGGCGACACGGAAGTTGCAAGGAAGGGGAGAATCCATCCAGGTGTTTAGCTGAATTCCACTTTTAGTTCTACAGTTGTATCTTCCTTTTTCCTAAGAGATTACTTCAGGGGAAGAAGTACTTGAAATGTAATCTTAGTAACACAGGCCATGTTCTGCCTGCCTCATTTTCCATCTTCCCTGTCTCCAATCAGTGACCTCAATGTGTCAATATTTGGAATGACTAACATGTAAATACAGCCATACCAAGTTATGTCATGCAAGGGGACATTCTTTCTCATTGTTGGACTGATTGTTCAATTTATTTTTTCCCCTCAGTCTTAAGGTGAATGGAAACAAACCATGAAGCCAAGAGGAGGAAAGATTCTGGACACCAGACAAAGCAGTCTTGTTCAGTCTTGCCTCTGGGTCTCTTTCTTCATGTGGTGTGTATTTTTCTTTTTTTAAATGTTTTTGTACCCTTGCTGTGACAGAACGGGCCCAGATTTTTGTAGTAAGAGACATTAGTGCCATTCATCTATTGGTTTAGAAGATAAATCGATTAAAATAATAAAATAGTTGGCGAACCCAACTCCATGCAATAAAGAGAAATACAGGAGGTGACTTTGTAGCTGCCCCATGTCCGGAAACACTCCAGCACGGACTGGAGGGCGCTCGGAGCAGGGCGCTCGGCTGGAAAGCGCCGCTGCCCGCGGCCGGGGCTGGGCCCCAGGCGGCGTTGGGGCTCGGCCCGGGCGGTGTGAGGGCTCGGCCC
>NW_026623238.1:4848440-4886214 GCF_030028575.1 Malurus melanocephalus
GGTGTGAGGGCTCGGCCCCGGGCGGTGTGAGGGCTCGGCCCGGGCGGTGTGAGGGCTCGGCCCGGGCGGTGTGAGGGCTCGGCCCCGGGCGGTGTCATGTCGGGGTTCGGCCCCGGGCGGTGTCGGGGTTCGGCCCCGGGCGGTGTGAGGGCTCGGCCCCGGGCGGTGTGAGGGCTCGGCCCCGGGCGGTGTGAGGGCTCGGCCCCGGGCGGTGTGAGGGTTCGGCCCCAGGCGGCGTTGGGGCTCGGCCCGGGCGGTGTCGGGGATGGGCCTCGGGCGGTGTGAGGGCTCGGCCTCGGGCGGTGTCATGTCGGGGTTCGGCCCCGGGCGGTGTGAGGGCTCGGCCCCGGGCGGTGTGAGGGTTCGGCCCCGGGCGGTGTGAGGGCTCGGCCCCGGGCGGTGTGAGGGTTCGGCCCCGGGGGGTGTGAGGGCTCGGCCCCGGGCGGTGTGGTGCCTCCGGCCCTCCCCACAGCGCTGAGGGACGCGGGGCGCTTGGCGCCGCCTGGCGGCGGGTGGCGGCAGAGTCGGGCGCGCGCGGGGCGGCGGCCGCTGGGGGTCGCAGTTCTCGCTGCGCGCGGAGCCGGTGGCGCGCGGCCCCAGGAGAGGCGCCCCGCGTGTGCCAGCTCCGAGTGTGCCAGCCCCGCCTGTGCAATCTCCGAGTGTGCCAGCCCCGCCTGTGCAATCTCCGAGTGTGCCATCTCCGAGTGTGCCAGCCCCGAGTGTGCCCTCTCCGAGTGTGCCATCTCCGAGTGTGCCAGCCCCGAAGTGTGCCATCCCCGCGTGTGCCATCTCCGAGTGCGCCAGCCCCGCCTGTGCCATCTCGGAGTGTGCCATCCCCGTGTGTGCCATCTCCGCGTGTGCCAGCCCCGAGTGTGCCCTCTCCGCGTGCGCCGCCGCGGCCTCCAAGGGACGGGCTCAGCMACACGGGCAGAGAAAACAGGGACGCTTCAGCGGGTCGGGTTTCAGCCTCCCCCGCCGCGCCCCGAGGGGCGGCAGCATGTGTGTGCTCTGGGGAAGGGGTCTCGTAGGAAGGGGCGCGGCGCTCCCTGCAGGCTGCCCCGCACCGCCAGTGCCCTTCGCTCGGGCTGTCACCTCTGCCAAGGCACCGGCAGCTGCCGGAGCGGACAGGGCGCTCCTGGCGGTGGCAGTGCCTTCGTCTTCGTCCACCTCTTCTTCCTCTCCCTTCTCCTCCTCTCCCGGCCCCGCTGGGAGCGCTTCCAGGCAGCGCCGCGTCGGGARCCCAGGAAGCCCCCTCGCCACCCAGGACCGCCCGTGCCAAGAATCGGCAAAAGAGGCGGCACGCCCGCTCTCTCTCTCTACTCAGAACCGCTCCAGCCGCCTCTCCGCGCGCTTCCCGGCCGGCGGCAGCAGAAATAGCCTTCCCCTTCCCCGGCAGCTCGCCCCCGCCCCAACACCTCCCCTTCCCCGCCGCAGCCGGGCCCGGAGTTCCCGGTAAACAGGCGGCTTCCCCGCCCGCCCCCCGCGGGGCTGCGGCCGCGGGCCGGGGACCCGCCTGACGAGGGCTGCGCCAGGGACATCAATATTTCAGTGGCTCCTCAGCGCGTTTCTAATTAACGGCTCGGGCGATGCGGCCCCCCCGTCCCCATCTTCCCGCCGCCGCCCCCTCCCACTCCAAACACACACACTTGGGACCGTCTCCTTACGTCGGAGAGCAGCGAAGGAGTGACTGAGCCCTGCCCGGGAGAACCGAGCAGGGGGAGGGACGGGGGGAACCGGGGCGGGAGGGGAGAGAGGGCGGGAAGGGGGGGCTTGTGCAAGCAGCGACGCTCCCGAGGTTGCCAAGTGGACTTTTATTGTTTTCCACCCACTTCCAAGTCGATACTATCTGCCGTCTCATGTCCATCCTATAGCCTATATAAGCGGCTGCGCTGGGGCTGGCGGCGATGGAGTAGTTTGTGGATACGGCGGGAGCGCAGGGACGGGAGGGGGGCGGGTGGGCCAGCCGTGGAATTCTCGGACTCCCTGCCGCTCSAGGGCTGCTGCCGTCCGGGGAGCGGCTCCCGGGGCGAAGACACCTCGGCTTCTGGGACGGAGACACAGGTAAAGCGGCCGGCAGACGTCCGCAACCTCCTTCCCCTCTGTCTCCCTCCCCACGCCCCCATCCCTCCCGCCCGCCGGGTCGAAGCGTTGCGTGCGGCGGGACCGGTGACAGCCGCGGGCGGGAGCGGCCGCCGCCGGACCCCGCCAGAGTTGGCAGGGCAGAGCCACCGCACGGAGCGGCAGCGTGCGAGGGACGGTCAGCCGTCCGAAGGAGAGCGGCTCCGGGGATGAGGCTGGCCGCCGCACCAGGCTGCTCCTGCGGGGCAGGGGAGCGGTGAAAGGGACAGAAAAAGAGGAGATTGGCACTGCTGTTCCCTGCCCCCGGCCGGCTGCCCCCCAGCCGCGCACCTCCCGTCCCGCCGCTCCTGCCCGCAGCCCGGGCGCGCAGCCCCGTAGCGAGGGTGGGGACACACTCGGTGCGCAGCTGCTGCGGCTCTCCGGCAGAAACTTTGGGGAAAGTTGTCGCCCCTCGCCCGCGCGCCTTCGCTCCGCGGCGGGGCGGGGAGAGGCGGGGCGGAACGCCCGTCCCGACCGGGGATCTGCTCCGCCGGGGCACCCCCAGCCTGGCCCCGCTCCGGGGCTGCAGGAGGCCGTGCGGGCGCTGTCCGCGGCGCTGGGCGCCTCTGCCTGCGGGGCGGGCGCTGCGGGGCGCGGGGACAGCGGTGGGGCCCCGCGGACTCCCCGGCCCGTCCCGTTCCGCCAGCCCCCGGCAGGCGGGAGCGATCTGTGCCCCTGCCTAGTGTAACCTGTGAAGCGGTCGCCGCTCTTTCCTCCGCTAATGTTTTCGATTTCACCCCCACGAGTCTTCCCACCTTCGACCCACCCCCGATTTTCTCTTCCAGTGAAACAGGAGACCTCCCATAGCGGCGGATCCTTCCTCTCATCCCCTCATGCACGCTTCAGGTCGGACTGCAATGAGTGGACTGAGATCTTCTGGGCTGCTGGGGCTGGTACTGTTAATGCTCTCAGCAGGATACTGCAAAGAGAAAACGGACTCCGCTGATTTGAAGGACAAGCAGGGTCTCTTAAATCTCATCATGGAGATAATTCAGGAACTGAAAAAGTACCACCTGGAGAAGGACAGTGGGGTGCAGTACTTCTCCAAGCATGACTATAACTTGGATCGAAGAGAAGTGGCTGACTACGGAGGATACCAGGATGAGCAGAGAGTCGGTAAGTCATAGTCCATCTTTTTTTTTTTTTTTTTTTTTTTCTCTAGGGTGCCTTGCTGAATGAGATAGCACCTCAGGTTACTAATTTTGTATTAAGAATTCACCACTCAAAATACCTCCAGATTCCCTTTGGTATCAGGAACAGACACAAATGGCAAATTTGGAATAGAAAATCTCCATAAACCTCTCAGAGTCTTTTACTCTCTGGATAATGTACTCAACTGAAAGTCCAACTTCCTGTGGCTTTGACCAAAACCTATTAATAAGGGAAAAGACTGAAATGGGTTGAGATCAAAGAAATAAGGGATGAAAATGCTTTTTCCTGGAAGGTTACCACTTACTATTGYGTGCTTGGTTTAAGTGTTTCTTGGAAATGACCCTAGCAAGAATCCTCCTGCAGGACTACAGTATGTCCTTAAAGATCTTACATACAGAAGTCTTCCCTGCAGCTCAGCTTCACTGAACTGTTCACCCTGCTTGTTAGTTCCTTTTGTACTCCGGAGGTAGCACCTTTGAAATACTGGGACAGTACTCCTGTGTCACTGTGCAGGCTGTGGCTAGTCTGGGACATTGCTGCAATCATCTTCCTGCTTATGTGACTGGTTCTTCTCTAACCTTTAGTGAAGCCCCAGGTTTGTTCAATAGATGTTCAGGGCTGCATAGAGCAGTCCAGAAGTACACACAGTGATGGATAGTTRCTGCTTAGTTTGGTGATGTACTTCTGTGCATCCAGTTGAAACTTGATTTAGTTTCTCCTGCTGCCATGTCTAATTTAGTGTTCCCTGTCACTCCTGAGCCCCTACAGCATTGCTGCTGCTCACTTGACCCTCCAACTGAAAGTGACTTTCTGAATATTTTCCCGGAAATGTCTACTCACCTTCTCCAAACCTGGGTTTGGTTTTGATAGTATGCTATTTATTTTGCCTTTATTGATCTCATAAAGCTCCATTGTACCTTTTTGTCATTCTCATTCATATTCAAATATCCTCACAATTTGCATTTATTGGCAATTATCATGAAGATGTTGCTTCTGCATTTGGATAATTAACTAATTTACAGAGGAAGACAATTTTGTTCTATTTAAGGTCAACACAGGAGAGAACATTTTGTTTTCAAACTGTGGAAAAGTCAAAGAGGCCAGACTAAGCAGGGAACCAAGATCTGCACACTCTAAATCTCATATTGGAACATGGGCATAATTTTGGTCATGCTATTTGTGTGAAACACCTGGCTTCTGTGAAATTCATAAACCTGCTTCAGAGCAGATTAGTCAGTAGTGTTGTTATTGATTCCTTAGCAGGATTTTTCATTTGTTATTATAATGGAGTTATTCCCAGCAACTCTGAAAAGGAATTACTAGTTAGTCTTTCATTTCAGTTTTGGCATCACTTTCCCAGTGAGCCTGTCCCATGGGAAATTTCTGAGTGAAGCATGTGTGTTTTTAATGCTGTTCATGACATAATTAGGTTGAATAGGATAAGGTCAATTTTACTTACACTGACTAAAGTTAGAAGTAAATGAAGAATGACTTTCGAGAAGTGTCTAAATTCACAAGTGAATCAGATCTGGATGGAAATGCTCTCTGCTTTATATCTGATAAGAGGTGCCAGGGGAATGGAAAAGGCTGCTCAGGCATTTATGGTCAAGTAAATAAAGCACCATATAGTGTATCATACACAATCAGCACTAAGCTATCAGCATGGAGYTTGTAACGGAAAGCAATCAAAGATAGCTGTAAATCAGGAAGTCACAAGCAGGGGTTAGGGCTAAAATGGATTTCAGTAAACCAGTTTCATTTTGCCATCTGCTGAACACAAAACACAAGGCGGTAAACCACAAACATAGGGAGCCAGAAGAGAGCAATTTGCTTGGAATAATTTCCTGTGAATTTTATTTACTGCTAAAGGGGAGGGGAAAAAAGATTCCTGTAAGTAGATCAGTCCAGTTTCATGATTACAGCAGAACAGTGCTTCTACAAACATACCTGGGACAGAATAATGGATACATTTGCATAAGAGAATTAGAAGACACAACCTCAAACTTGAATATATCTTTGGGTCTTTACCACTAGTGTAATACAAAGAATTTAAATCTAGGTAAACTTGATAATGTAGTTCATAGAGAGCCAAAATTTGACTCTTAGTTAATAACTATAGTAATTAATGATTTCTTACCTAACAGACACTTTCATCAGCATGGTGTTTCACAGAGCATTTTACAGGGTCTCCCTATGTAAAGCAAATGCTTGCAATTTGGCCTGCTGTATGCAAAGGACTTCTGACCTCTGTGCACCTCTCAAGACATAGTGGTGATGTTTGCTGGACAGAGTATTCCCTGTCCTCATACTATGCTTGGCAAGCTTAGCTTCAGTGCAGCACAGTAACTATTCATTTTTCTGTCCAACAGAAATAGTTCCCAGAGATCTGAGGATGAAAGACAAGTTCTTAAAGCATTTAACAGGTATGTTTTAATCTTGCATTGGCATCCATATTGCACATACATATTGTAAGCTGTGCTACTCTTCCTGTGAGCTGTGCTGATTCATAACTTGTTTTTGTCTTTATATTTCAGGTCCACTGTACTTTAGCCCAAAATGTAGCAAACACTTTCATCGKCTTTATCACAATACAAGGGACTGCACCATCCCAGCATGTAAGTGACAAAAGCAAAACTTTCCTAAAACAAAAGGAAACTCTGAAGTTTAACAGCTCTGTCAAGTATCAGTAGTGCTACAATGTCAGAATGCATACCCTGCAGAGAAAAATTTGGAGTGCTTTGAAATGTACTAGGGATCCCCTATAGCATTGCTAGAACAGCATCAGCATTACAGAAAGGAAAATGGAAACAAAACTTTCTCATCGCAAATACACCATGTAGAATGGCTGTGAACACTTAGGTACTGATCTATGTGCCTCATGGGTTCCAAACCAAGTGTTTGTTCCTCATAGGAACATGACTCCTTACACAAATATATTTAATTTCTAGTGCTGTAAGTTCAAGACAGGATCACAAATACAGATGGGGTATTTACTTTTCATTGATTATTTATGTAGGATAGGACATATTTTATAGACATTTTCTGTTTTGACAGCTTCCAGTCTACCAGTGATATTGACAATGAATCTGCAACATTTGTCTTCAGTGAATTACAAAAGTATAACTTCACAAGGCTTAGAAAAAAAAACTAAAATGCTGATGGACACAACTAAGCAAATGCTGCCTATGATTCCTCATCACTGTTAGCAGCACAGAGAATTAAATAAAAACCAAACATTGACATTTATCAGTCAGTGGATGTGACTTGAGATTCATACTGAGGTGGACCTGTTGAGTAAGCAGATGCTATTTTAGTACAGCCTTTTCAGAATGGAAGCACACTTTATTTTACTTGTCTGAGGTCAACCAGTTGGGTCAGTAGCAGAGCTGGGAATAGAAACAAGAGTTACAGATTCCAAGTTTCAAGTATTAATAAATATTTCAGCCCAGTTGATTTTAAAGACATATTCGGTAAGAATTGTGGACTTTTTCTCTATTTGTAAAGCTTCAGATGAGGAATACCTTGGAAAGACAAGGATTTCTAGATGATAGGTAATCAGATCACATTCTGTTTACAAGGGTGAAGATGTAAGTTGTTCATAACTTGTCTTTGTTGAACAAGTAAAGGTCATATTACCTTTTTCATAAGGATCACAACACAAACATCATTTAGTTCAGCACTAATGAGTACTCCAAGCTGTGAAGCTAAAAACTAGTTAGCCTTAAAGTCTAAATTAGCCTTTTCCTCCTGACAGGTGACATATCTACCAACATAATGTCTGGATAATGGACAGTGATTTGTATGAATGTCAATTACAGCATAACTGTGTTGTGAGTTGGGGATTGTCAACATTACATCTCTAGGAAACATTAGATGTAGTTACGCATGAATGAAATAATGCCTAACAAAAGTAAACCTCAGCTACTGGACTGGATTGACTAGCATCTCTTTAAAGCAACTTCCTTCTAGGAAAATGATATTAACAGCCTGCTTTAATTCTTCAAGCACAGAATGATGTTGCTTTTTGTTAATATCCTGACTTATTCAAATAATACTGTTCCTTCTGTGTAGAAATCTGAAGGCCAAACAGCAAAAAACCAAAAAGCATCTGTGATGCTGCAGCATCGTGGTAGCCAGTACAAAAGCATCGTGTTGGCATACTTTCTAGTACTTTGTACAGTGTAGTAGCGCTGGCACCTGAAAAATAATTTACTTTTCTGTCTATCCATAACCAACATTTAGAATATTTGCTTTCAGGTTTTCATGTAAATGAAAAAAAAAWAACCCTTTTGATTGATTTCTTTAGTTTTGCATTGGTTTTATCCCTTACTATGAATGCATCAGGAAGTTGAAGGTACCTAAAATATGAACAACTAGCAATAGGAGTAATGTGGAAAAAAACAGTTTACTAGTTTTAAGATGAAACTTGATACTCTTATGAATGTTTATTATATGGTCATCTACTTGGGCTGGACTTAAAATTCCTATGACTAGAAGATGTTACTTGTCTAATTTAACAGCTTTCTCAGGAAGAAAATCTGTTGGAAAATGGCATTACTCAACACTAACTTCACAGACTTGCTCGTTGAGGGCTGGATTTCAAAGGTGGATGAGCACTGCTTACTCTTTCTCTAATAAGGAAATACTACAGTCATATGTTTAGATCCCACACAGAAGCACAGATACAGATGTATAAATTTTCATGCATACACACACTTGGAGAACCTCCAAGCACGTTCATGCTGTTTGTTTACAGATAGAACATGTGCAGAAGTCAGTTGGATAGTTACACGTGCCATTGGACATGGCCTGCAGTTATCACGTAATTTTTACACACTCAAAGGAGTTGATTTTTATTCTGTTGGAAACTAAGGTGTTCATTGAACTTTGCTATAACTAAAATTTGCACACTGATACCWGTTTTTATTTTTAAAGGCAAAGTTGATTATTACTTTGATAATCTAGTCATGCTCTYTTCTTTCATACAGACTATAAAAGATGTGCCAGGCTTCTTACTCGATTGGCAGTAAGCCCTATGTGCATGGAAGGATAAAGGTAAGCTTTTTCTTAGCAGCAATGTCATTCTGCTGCATAGCAAAGCAGTGGATATTGTGTTCCATACATGAAAATTCATGGGCCTATAATAACACCTCTCCTTTAGATAAGGTATTCCTCTTTCAGAGGACTTGAAGTAACTGGCTTAATCTGAAAAATTTTGGCATTAAGGAAAGGGTACCCCCTACTGGAAGTCATTACATAAATGTCCACATGCATCATCCGTGAATTATTTATAGCAGCGTACAGTTAGCAGTGAATTTGTTGTTACAGAATAAAACACAACAGCTGTGGCTTATTTTTCAGGAGTTTACTCAGTACACAATTGCCCGTATCGGCAGCAGCAGCCGCCCTTTTGTGCGTGCAGCTGTGGATGTGTGCTGTGCTCTGTAGGATGAGTTCATATATACAGCTATCCACATGAAAGCTTTTCTAATGCAGATAGGTCGCAGGTGCTTTAATAGTAATTCAATTAAAATGTACTGTTAGTAGCACTGATAAACTAACTTGAAGCTACTCAGATTTCTTGGGATTTCCTTGTGTACACCTCTCATATCTGTAAGTTGATTTCCTTCTTTTTTGGCTAGATGTGCCTCTATTTCAAACAAATACTTAGTCAATTTTATCATGGACCAAAAAAACACAAAAGCCAATTAACCAAACCAAAAAAGTACTCCCAAAATACCTCTATTTTTAGAGAACAGTAACATAAGAATATAGAAGAACTAATTTACATTCTGTCCTCAAACTTTACCTGAGACAAAAATGTGATCTCAGACAAAGGAATAAATAATAACCATGTAGATTTGTTAGTAACAAATGCTGTCAAACCAAGATACTTTAACTCTGTGACAACATGCACATCTTTTGGAAGGAATCAGTGAGAAAAAGTAATAAATATTGTTTTATTTTTTTAAGCATTGACACTGTTTTGCAGTTCATTCTCGCAAGCAAGCTGGGGAACTATGATTGAGATAAATGTAAAAGTGTCTGGGAAAAGATACATAAATTGCTCGTGCTTCATTGTCAAAACTGGAAAAATGTATTGAGCAGTGTCACACAGCTTCATCATGGGCATGATATTGTTCAATACTTTCATTAATAACTTAGGTGATACAATACTGTATTTATGTATTTCAGTAGTATAGGAGAAGCAACCATGATACAGTACAATCTTGAATTTAAAAATAATCTTGGAAAATAAAACAAATAATCTAAAACTAGGAAAACATAAAGAGCAGAATTATGAAGTTGTGTAGGGGTATTCAACTGCAGAATTACATGGAATTTGATGAACAGCTAGACAGATAGTGCTGTCAAAAACAGAGGTTGTTGTGGATCACAAATTAGGCAAGTTAGCAGTATTACACTTGAAGAAAGTCAAAYAATACTGGGATTTATAAATAAAATCATTGTTTATGAAACTCCTTGTATAATTACTGTTACTGGAATACTGTATTTAATTAAGAGTATCACACTTGAACACATGTGGGTTCTTCTTATAAGAGGCCAAAGAAGATCAGTGTGGAGTACCAAAGGCCTAGAAAACTCAGTATATGAGAACAGTTACAGGATTTGGGATTATTTAATGTAAAGAAAAGATGACTGCAGGAACACATGAAAGAGCCATTCAATTTAATGAAAGGTTGCTACAAGTCATTCTCTCTATCCAGTCTGGATAAGTGAAATATTACTTGTTTAACTTTGCAGATAGGTGAATAATGTTGTTACCAAGACCAATAAGCAGATACATGAGAGTATGGATTTTTTTTCTCCCTTTAAAAAGTTTTATCTGTATCTTAACATCCTGTCATGTAAACACGAACTCGTAATACAAAGGAGTAGCAACTAAAATCGTTCACATCTCAAGCTGGGAGTGCATTTAAAAATGTCTTTCTCTCTAACAACACCTTTGCTCGACTAGCAGGCATGTTTCAATGTCAGCAACAACTCCCCACTTCTCCTATTCACACAGCCACAAATCAGCAGTGGTAGACTTCTTAAGCAGCCTCATCAGCAGAAAGGAACACTGTCCTCTACCACATACATATGGAGATGCACAGGTGTCTCTGTAAGATTAAGCCCTTTTTCTCCTCAAAGCTTTTCCACTGCATCAGTTCACTTTGTGTGGAACAAATCAGGTTTCCTGTTTTGTCCAGTATGTGATCTTTCTTTCATTGCAGGTTTATAAGTGGGATGGGCTATAAATGGACTATTACTTTGGCAAACTGGTAGTTTTGTTGGATTTTTCAGATGTATGGACATGTATCCATGTTCAGAGWCCAGTTTGAAGAGAAGAAAAAAAAAAGGATAGATTTATTTTTATTTGTACTTAAAATGYATTTTAGACTATCACAGCTTTAAAGCAACAAGACATTGAAACTCAGAGCTAAGATAAAACAAGAAAATAATATGTAAAAACAGGAGTTGGACATCTGTTACTGTCACAACACATACCTAAGTGGACACATGTGTGTTTATGGCACAATGTGTGTTATGGAGCCTTCACTTTTTCTCATTTTTCCTACACATAGATAACTGAGCTCCATCTTCTCTTTTTTTTTTTTTTTTAGATTATATGTTCCCTTTCTGCCTGTCCTACAGACATGAGCAATGCAGGGACCCAGTAAAAGCCCTTCAACCTGTTGAGATTGCATGAGTGAAGCCAGAGCAGCAGATTTGTATTATCACATCTCTCAGTAGCCCTTTGTATTTCCARTCAGCCACCCAGGCTGTATTCCCTGGCTGCCCCCAGCACCAGCTCTGATTAATTTTATTCTGTAACCCCTTCTCATGGTCAACACAGCTATGCTAGAGTCCTGTCCTTGATGCTCCTTTTTCTGTGTTCTGTCCTTCAGTGTCATTCTTCTGCCAGCTTCCTARTAGTTCCCATATTCCATGCTTGCTTTGCTCCACTCCATGCAGACACATCCCACAATTGTTACGTTGCCCATATCTGCAGTAGGTAAGAAATGCCAGGAACATGATTCCCAGATTTTAACTTCACTTAAATAAAGTTCACAATTCAGATGACGAGCGTTTCCTGTGACAGACAGTGATGAATCTGAAAATCCCTTTGACAGCATTTGTCACAGCCACTTTGGATACAGTCATACAGATTTTACTGCTTTTGTTGGAAAACTGCAGGTGCTACTGTTGGTGCCCTCCTTTTTCCAATACCTGTTCTTCAGGGGTTTGTTAGAGACCAACACTGATCTCATAACTTATGTTGAAAACTCCTCGTACTCTGAGGAGTAGTTCAGGGATYAAGGACTGCATTATCACGTATTATTACATACTTCTGTTTTGAAGATTTCTTATAATTTCTGAATTAATGAATTCAGAAATTAAGAATTCTTAAGATTAATGGAATTTTTTAAACTTTTTAAAAGCATCTACAGTTATTTCAAGTAAACCAAGTAAAACTAATAACACACTTTTACACTTAAGTACAAGATTGGTGCAAGTAGATTGAGTTTCAGCCCAAGCAGAGAAAATGAGGTTTATGTAACTATGAAAAGTGTATTAAAGAAACCTAGCAGTTGCTTGTTTCCTTAGGAAGCAGATACAAGTAATTAATATTTGTACATACAGACCAAATATTCTTTACAAAATTCCTAAYAAACTTAAAACTGAAATTTCCCTTGGAACTCAGAAAAATCAGTGTAAACTCCTTAAGATATATCGGCCATACTAGTAATGTGTGTGACAAATGCTGAAAGTACAGGATAAAGCTGGAAACTTAAAATACATTAAGAAAAACCTGAAATACCCCACTATATTGGGGTATTTGGGATATTTCCCATTTCTATACACTATATTATATATTTATTTTTTCAAACTATTCTTAAACCAAGATATTTGTGCACTTTGCTGCAAGTGTTTTGTAACAATGGAAGCCYTTAATTGCATTTTCTTTTAGACTCCTGCTTACTCAAAATAACATTGAGTGCAATCAAGAAATTTCAGACACTTAAATTCCAAAAGTAAAGATGGCATTAAGATTATTAATTTCAGCATATTATTCAGTGAAAGCCTTTTTTGTCCAGAAAGTATAGCTTGATCTGTCTTACACAGCTGCTCAAGGCATGTTCAATCACCACTTCTTGGTGCCAGGAAGTGGTTCCCAAGGTAACTAATTTAAGACTTTTATCAGAACTAAGTTAAAAAGTTAAAAGGCAATCAGTGTACATGGTTACTACCATGGCGTAGTCCAGATTTATTAAAAGGCAGCTCATAGTTCTTGCTGGGATATCTGTGGCTAGTACCATATGGAACATTAACAGGTTCATCACCTTCAGTGCATGGATCTCTGTGATCACATCACAGCAGAATTCCACCTGGGTGTGCACACTTGTGAAAAGAAATTTTTTATGTAAGCACTGGAAGTTTCTGCTGCAAAACCCTACTGGCACAKTGCTGTAAAGTTTATACTGATATTTAAACCACTAAATTCTTCTCATATAGATTAGCTTTTCCTTACAGAGTTTATAATCATGCACAGATAACTGGAATCAAATTCAGAAAGCTGTAATATGCCTTTACAATAGCTTTCAATTGTGCTTTTAAAAATTGGAGCAATTGGCTGGAGAATTGAATAGGTACCTATGTTCCAGAGGCTGTAGTCAAATTGCATTCAGGATCTCCACTAAAACTATACATCATCCTTCAGCTAAGTTCCAGTCTAATTTTCTTTGACTTATGCATATAACAGACTATATTAAATAATTTTTCATTTTGAAAAGTACAACAGAGTTATCAATGCTAAAAATCTGGGTCTATTCAAGGGTTCCTTAAAAYGCCAAGAGTTTAGAAAACTCTTAAGTTAGCTGATACAAAACTGTAAGTTACCCATACAGAATCAGGTGTAGATGAGATAACGAATGAGCATGCTATCTACTCTTTTTCACCCCCAGTGAGCTGCATATTTTCATTAGTAATGAAAAAAGTTTTAATACATTTTCAATGTTTAACTTGTAAGTTGTACCACACACTGATCAAACCAAAAGCACATTAATTTCTTCTAAACATCACTTTTAAACATCATAACTTAAACAGGGTACAGTAGGAGCATACATACAGAAAATAAGCTAAATGGAAATGCAAGACAAGGAAAATTTACATCAGTTTCTCCTCTAAGGCAGGTTATTAAAAAAACAAAACAGTAATTGTTCTATCTGCAAAGCCAGAAAAAAACCCTAGATTACATTAAGCTTTTCTGTAACATTATTATATTTCCTAATAGCTTTCAAAAATTGCAAAACTAAATGTTTAAATACTACTAACRAGTATTTCTGTATGCACCAATAGCTTGATTTTCAATGGATTATGTCAAGTCCAAGTGTCTTTGCATACAAATGATTCTATTACAAATTGTACTTCAGCAGTAGAAAATGTAGAGAAACTCAGACTATCAGAGAATTCACACCAATCACGGGAAAGGCAGTTACCTGTGTTCAGACAATATGAAAGTTTTAACTGTGAAAAGTGTCATCAGCAGAATTCTAGTATCAGAGTACCCCTGTTTTTTTATTTCCCACATGAACTTTTGATGGCTGTAAGACACCCAAGCTTTAGCTGAATCTGTTTGCATGTAAGAGTCTTTCAGCTGTGTAGTTCCTGCTGACTAAAAAGACATCCTACATTTTTTACTTCTAAACAAGAACAATAGCAGGTATAGAAATATAGAAACTGGGTGGACAGATTTGCAGCATTCAGTGTTCCTGTCTAGAAAATATCTAGAAGAAGATGGACTTCTAGACACATGTATATGCAGTTACACTGCMTTTTCTTACAAGCTTTAAAGGGTGGGGGAGTAGGGTTGTGAAAACCTTCAYTGCGTAACCTTTGAATCAACATTTCTAGAATAGAGACAAAATGTATACATAAGAAATGTGGAAACCTGTAATTTTAGATCAGTGATTTTGATATCAGTGTCATAGGCATGGTTGTGATTTCATTCCAAGAAATTGTTCTGGGAAGAATTARTAGAACAGGCATCAAATTGAACCACTGCAGCTCCTGCTTAGTTCATGGTGGCTCAGTATTGGCATATTCCAGAGGCTATATTTATACAGCCAAATCAAAAAAAGTTACTTCTATTTGTTTCTTGTTTATATGAATCCAAGTTTCTTAACAAATGGGCCCAATGAAACATCGATTTCTTCCTATTTCCTTCAAACTGGACACCCTATGAACAGCTCCTGAAGGCATTTGGACAGAATTTTGCAATCCTTTAATGCTGTTTCTGAGGTTTATYCCCTTTTTCACTTCACAAATGCAGTAACTGGAACTGGCCAGACTTAACTATGAGCATATTTGAATAGGTAGAGCTGGATTTTCCTAGTTTGGCTACCAAAAATGAACCATCAAAAAAAAGTGATGCTTTCTAGAATTTCATCCTGAACAAAGGAGGCATTAATGTGTCAGGCTGCTATGAAACTGAACTAAATCTGAAATACTGTTTTTCCAAAGCTATTTTCGAATTCTTCAGTTTATTTACTATTTTCACTACAGTAAACATTCTCAAACACCTGTATGTGAGTATAAAAATGATGAAAGGCAATTTTCTTCTTTCTTTCAATCCACCAGATGTTATTAGCGTGACAAGAAACACCAAGAACCAAGACAAGTGCCTTGGAAACCAACAGGGAAATAGAACTTACTACCTTTTAGCAAACTCCATTGTGAACAAGAGATTTATTTTTGCAGATTGACAGACTACTTCCCATAATTCTTTTAACATGCATTTTGTATTTCATCAACAGTTTGCAGACTGACACTTTACAGTAGCATAACTGCCTGTAGTACTTAATGCTCCATACTTCAAACACACTACAAGTGATGTGTAATGCTGCCAAAAATGATGTAAAACACAATTATTTCACCAAGAAAATTCATGTTCTCTTGCTTAATTCTACAATTTTAAGGAATGTTTGTTTGTATATCTAGAACTACTAAAGATCTGCTCCACAGTAGTTGTGGTCACTTGATATCCTTCATGCTTATGCAATTTTTAAARGTTTGGTTAAAACAGACTTGCATTGGGGTCACATTGTACCCTGGAGTAAAAAATTGCATGACAAACAGGAACATAATTCCAAGTAGATATACTTTTTGGGACAGTGGAGCATGAATTTTGTACACAAACACAAGCTGCCATTAATTTACTTTATATAATAAATGTATAAAACATTCCAGCGAACGTGCAATATGTAAATACTGTAAATAACAAGCGTAAATAATAAAGTGTTTGGTATTAAGTTGTTCTCAGTTTGCTTTCTGCTCACTGAATCCAGGTGAACAAGCTACCTTCTGGTAGTTTATCCACACTTAAACCTCTTCCACTAAGAGTTCAGTAGTGTAAGAAGGAAAGGTGTACTCACCTCAGAGTTCAGTAATCTGGACACCCCGGATTTGTGAGGATGGACAGATCTGTGTGTTTCAAACCCACAAAATGCCCAGATCACAAGGCTGCTCCAGTTCTCTACAGCATTATAAAATGGAATCTTTTTTAAGACTAACAGTTTTTCTGGGGTTTTTGTTTCAGGTTTGGGTTTGGTTTGGGGAGGGACTTACTGTTTGTTTTTTTTTAATAATCTGCAGACTGTTCTTGATACTGCAAGGCAATATAGACAGATAATATCCAGTAAATCATTTTAGTATTGTAGAATTTTTAAATTGGAGCACATGTACTCCAGAAGCCTTGACACACATTTCCCTTTCTTTCTTAAATCAGATATTAAATCCAGTTGTCATAGTAAAATGACTCAAGCAGCAAGATTTTTATGTGCAATCCATAAATGCATGTATTGGGTTGGCACAGCCAGGTGTTGGTAGAGCAGGGGCCTACSRGGATGACTTCTGTGAGAAGCTGCCAGATTTCTTCCTCCATGTCTGGCAGAGCCAATGCTAGACAGCTTCAAAACAGATGTGCCCCTGACCAAGGCTGGGCCAAATAGAAATGGTGGTARTGCTTCCATAATAACATAGCTAAGAAGAAGAAAAGTAATTGCAGTTATTATTAGGGCCAGTGTAGAGCTGCGAACATGTGAGAGGAACAGCTCTGCAGACTCCAAGGTAAGTGCAGAAGGTGGGACAGGAGGTGCTCCAGGCTCTGGAGCTGAGATTCCCCTGCAGCCCCTGGTGCAGCCCATGGAGAACTCCAGGAATGCAGAGATCCACCTGCAGCTCCTGGAGGAGCCCCTGCCAGAGCAGGGGGATGCCTGAGAGGAGGCTGTGACCCTGTGGGAGGCCCGTGCTGGAGCAGGGTCCTGGCAGGGACCTGCAGACCTGTGGAGAGARGAGCCCATGCTGGAGCAGGAACTTGTGACCCCATGGGGGACCCACACTGGAACGGGCTGTGCCTGAAGGACTGCACCCTGTGGAAGAGTGACCCTGATGTAGCACTTTGTGGAGAACTGTTACCTGGGGGATGGACTCWCTAGAGAAGTTCATGGAGAACTATCTCCTGTGGGGGGAACCCCAGGCTGGAGCAGGGAAGGACTCCTCTCCCTCATCAGTGGCAGAAACAACMTRTGATGAACTGACCATAACCCCCATTGCCATCTCCCTGCACTGCTGGGGAACAAGGTAGAGTTGGGAAGGAGGAAGGAGCGGGAAGGAAGAGCTAAGGTCTTATTTTACTTCTCATAATCCTGCTCTGAATTTGTTAGTAATAAATTCATTTAATATCCCCAAGTTGAGTGTGTTTTGGTGATGATAGTATTTGAAGAGTGATCTCTCCCACTTCTGAACTCCTGGACTGTGTTATATTTTCTCTCCTMTGTCCAGTTGTGGAGAGCAGCAAGAGAGAGGCTTTGGTGAGTGTCTGGCATCCAGTTGGGGTCAACTCTCTACAATGAACCACACCTACTTTTACCTTAATACTGGCATTTATAATTTCCATTCTGTTCTCAATTTGAACCACAAAATGTAGAACCCAAACCAAACACAACCCTCCCACCCTGAGAACTACAGGAGYTGAGGTTCTGGAAACTGACACTACRGAGCCTTCAACATCCAATGCTTTAGAAGAAAACGACTGAAGTAGAAAATCCCATTCTAGAATGCAGCTGTATTTAGCAGGACAGAGGTACATATTTTTATTTGCTTTCAGTGATCATTAGATGTTAAAGTTCTGTGTCTTAATGGATAATGCATGCCTGCAGAAAACCTGGTTGTTAAAGGAATCAACTTGTATGGGATTCACAAAGCTACTCATCTACAGTACATGTGGGTGGAACTGTGCTTCATTGTGCTTYCATTCCACCGACCAGCCTACTACTTAACATGCAAGTTTAAAATATTGTAAAGCTTTTTCTAGTAGGATACCTGAAATCAGGCTAAACGAAAACTTTCTATAAAATTTCCTTGTAAAAGGAAAATAGCAACTTTATTTATATTAATGAATTTAATCATTAAATAAATTATTCCCTTAAATATTTTCTATAGATTTAACAGAAATCAGCRTGCTCTGACAGAAAATACAGCTATACTATAGCAGATTTTTTWWAAAATTTAGTCTTAACTTTATTACCTAAAATATAACAAGCTGTGGRAGCGGAGAGGGAGAAACAGGAGTCAGTTCTGTATTTTTCATTYAAAATTACATTTTTCATGAGTGGTATTTTGGATGTGTGAGCACTTAGTCATCTGCATGATACAGGATTTGTGTCTTAATCCTGTGTTCACTGTTTCTCTTTGAACCCAAATAATGCAACTGTMCTTCCTGAAAGCAATCCCTGTTCTGTATTTTGGGCTTCTGCAAATTTGCATAAAATGCCACAGTGATCTCTTACCCCTCTTCCAGAAAATAACTATGATTTATAATAATAAATCATCAGCTTATTCCTCTGGTAGAGGTAGTGAATTATTTAGTCAGTAGATTACTTGCTGAAAATCTGTCTCAAGGATGAAACTTCTACAATCTGAACTGAATTTAGCTCGAGCTTTGACTTAGTATCACTTTACAGGAAGATTCCTAAGCCCAGTAAAGGTAAACAACCATATCCTCTTATCTCCTTCGTTACTCCAGCAGCTCAAAGATAAAGATTTAAGACCTTTCAGTYGTAGCTGTAATATGCAGGAAACTATAGGCTGAATTCCTACACAGTCATGAATGCATAAGCACAAACCATCATGTTCTCAATCTTTTTGAGCTATTTAAAATGGTCATTCTGGCAGGGAACATAASATTATGCCTGAATACTTCCACCTTTGAGGTTAGTGCATCAAACCACATTTAGGATGTTTTGTCCCTAACTGCCCATTACTTTCCCCCGTTTACTCTGAAATGGAAAGTAATTTTTCCAGAGTCAGTACTTAATCAAATCTGAAATAGTATATTACTCTTTGTCCCTTAGATATGAAACAGCCAGTAAGCTTGCAAATTCCTGAATTGTTTTTTTAGAAGTCAAAACTGATGGTAATCCAATAATGCACAAAGATTCTGATTTCTGTATTTAAATATTCCCTCTACCACTTTCCTTTTGCAAGCAGGTTCTGAAGTTGTATGTCTGATTGAAATTTTAGCACAAAACAGTAACCTCACTAACACAAATACATCTATTTTACAGCAAAAGTCCCAAGAAACTTAATCCCCATTGTGAAGTCTGCAACACACACAGAATGACACCAGGATTCCAACCTCCCCAAGAATAGTAAGATCCTCTGTTGAGATCCATCACTTTCCCAGAAGGTTGAGCAGATGACAAGTATAGAGACTACAAGTTTGGAAGGCAGAAAGAGACAAAACCAAGGCTAAATAAGTAAGAAAACGATTTTTATATATCCAGTTTTATAGATAATGTGATAATACTAGTTTATACCAATGCTGATAATATTCAACACAGGAAAATCAGCATGGCATCACTTATATTACTGATCTCAGTACATTTAAATGTCTAAGGCAGACAGCAAACGTGATGTTCAGACAAGTAGGCATAGACTTTTACAAAGCATTCAAATTTTGTCCAARAGCAGAACTCTCTACTTACTGGCCTTCTGCTAACTTAGTATTGTATTACAGATGGACTGTCTTTAATTGAACTATACTATCAAAGAACACTTTTGACAGGCTGTACATTCTCCTGAGTAAATCTGGGAATACTGTCTGACCCTCATGTAGGAACTGGCATTAGAACAAATTTCTCATCCATTATATTGCATGGACTTGATACTACTGTGAGATACAAAATGTGATTTCACATTTCAGCTTTTAAGCTGATATGTTTTCTCCTCAAAGTAAATGCTGTTACATGTGCTTGTGTTGGTGTGCTAGGAACTGACCAGAAGAGCAAWGGAAGACTTAGCTGGTTCTATCAGGCAGCAGATCTTTTAGTCTAGCAGGCTCCATTTGAAACAGCTTCCATCCAAAGGCTGCCTAACAATACTGGGATGACACACCTAAGTTACACATCAATTATTATCTCACAGACTACCACTGGAAGYTGACTGAAATTAACTCACTGAGGACACAATGACAAGACCTCAGTTCAGTTAGCATAGCATATAAAGAAGCAAGGTGTTACTTTTGTAGTGCTTGTGAGAAAGCACTGGAAGAGTTTACAGATAAATTTATACTTTATTACTACATTAATGTGTGATAAAACGGTGGATCATGTAATCCAATTAAAACCTTTCCACATTTTTTCATTATGTGACGGAACAGCTAAAACACAAAATTAAACTGAGTAAGTACTGAATGCAGAGGCCTAATTTTACAATTTAAATACATCAATCAAGTAAATTTTACATATTTCAGGAGAAGCTAATTATTTTCTTTAAGAAATTATATGATGAAACATTAATGAGGCATCTCCAAAAATGCCTTACAGCATCTAAGACACTGCTGGTAAACGGTTTCAAAGTCCTTTTCACTCCCCTAGAAAAGAAGAGACGAAAAAGACTGTAAGAACAACAATACTGGCTAAAGAGAAAATAAAAACTGCAGACTGGTTTCTCTGCTGTCAGTAATGGCAAACAACAGACATTAGGAAAAAATAAAAACAGTGCAAATACTTGGTAAGAGCTTTTACATATTTCTCTCTAATTTGAGCTCAGGAATTTCCACAAGCACTGTGACTTTGTATTCAACAGTCCTGCATGACTTTCCTTCACAGTTTTCTTCCACTCACTTTTGAGCCTTGTTTTACTTTTTTCTTTACGTTCACACTGTCATGTTGAGTTTCACAGATTAATGAAGCACTGTGCAGAAAAAAGAACCAACCAAAACAAACCTCTTTTTGTTTTGAACTTGCTTCCCGTTAATATAATTTGATACTCTACTTTCTGGGTAATGAGTAGTAATTCCCTATTCAGCTTTTCCCATKATATCAAGATTTTATAGAACACTACTGCATCTTCATCCACTTCTGTTTCCTAAACTGAAGAATATTAGTTTAACTTTTTGCCCTTGGCTGGTATTATCCAACTTTTTTGACCACCTGTGTCCATGTCTTTGTCTCTGTATTTCCCGATCATATCCTGTTTGCAAGGAGGCTGATCAAACAAGGCTTCATCCAATACTGAAAATGGAGGTGCAGTGCTTTACTTAAAYGTAAATAATTGTTATAAGTATAATRATGTTTTCCTTTCCTATCCTAGTAATTTATAGTTTTCTTAAGTGATTAAAAAAACTTTACACTTCACTTTCTATAAAGTGATGATACATCAGATTAYGTATCACATGCCAACTGTGGGATCTGGAAAAATTATATACTACACACACACAATTTTTTAATAAAGCCACCCAAAGAATTTCTTACACATACATAGTACGGATCTTCAATGATAAGCTGTTTCTGTGGATCATAACTTCCAAGTAGCTCAATTTTGGCCTTGCAGTCTTTAACTTGGTTGCTTTTCCTGTTCAAATCTCTGTAAAAGAGAAAATAAAATATCCCCCTGAATTTTCCTTCAGAATTTTGGCATCAGCACAAGATGTTTATGGTCATTTCTAGACAACACAGGAAAATAATGTGTCTGGACTCAGTCAATCTTGTGTACTCTATGCACCTGCTTGTTTTTGTTTTTCTTGTTATGTGGGGTCTTGTTTAATTGACTATGGAGGACAATTCAGCGCATAAACAAACATTCAGGCCTATAGTTTAACAAACACTCGACCTATAGTTTRAAAAGAACTCTGTAACAGTAAATTCATCAAGTTATTCCTCCAATCAATAAATAGTACTTTCGATACCCACCCTTAGCTTGTATTGAACAAAAAACAATGGAAATTATCCAGGTATTTTCCYAGAAGTACAAATAAGATTCTCCCATCTGCTCAAACCAATGTTTTAGACTGGTATATTACAAATTCTCTCAATATTACCTCTAGCTCATGTGAAATCCTACCACACTCAGTTAACAGAAAACAGTAAATCAGTGAGCTATGCCTGTTTTTCTTTTGATATACTGTAACATTTCACCAGYTGACACATTCTCTTCCTTCTGCATTGCCTCTATTGATAAAACATTCTGGTTTTGAGATGGCATCTTCCCTATCTGCATAAATATGGTCATCTATTATCCCAAAGGCACTTAAAATGCACCTCYCATCATCTTCACATTAAAGGCAGCTCAGTACTAGCATTTTCACAATGAACTCCCATAACATACTAAATTATTTTAATATGACACATCTCCATACCAAATCATCATTTTACTTACTCATCGTAAGAAAAGGCAAAGAAAGCCCCTGTGAATACTTAGTCATAACCATATCAGTTTTAAGAAATTAAATTCTAATTTTTAATTCAGATTAAGAAATTAATTTCAGATAGTTTAGAAATAGCAGTGAGACCACCAATACTGCTTTTTCTTGAAGAAAAATCAGAGCGCCTCTATCAAGTTATTGCTTGAATCTACAGATTTGTAAACAAATTCTCTAGAYTTTTATTATTAAAAAAGTGTCAGACCATCTTCTTAAAGGCTTTTGGCATACCACTTAATGAACAGAGAGGGCCAGATGGCTCTGGTACTAAAGAAAGGACATAGCCCAAATCTTCCTTTTCTGATATGACAGGCATTCCATCAACACCTGGAATCAGCTTGTCCTCCCAGTGCCACAAATAGGCATTCCTAGGCAAAATGGTTGAACTCAGTGCAATTTAAAGGCAAAACTTTAGCATAGCAGTAGCAATATCTCTTTTGCAGTTCTGACATTTCTTCTGCTCTACTGCTCATATCATGTAAATTGTTAATTCAAATTTCTGTTTAAGAATTCAAGTGAAAATAGAAGGAAACCTTGTCACGTCATTGCCTGAGATGCTGCAATCAAGCCAAGTGTTATACACCCTTCATTCATGAAGRCTGTGGAAGAAAGGTTATTCAAGACATTCTAGAAAATTCAACAAAATCATAAATTTCAGTTAAATGGTGCTTCTCTAGATGTGTTTATGTGCTTCTAATAAGGTCTTTATTTGGGTTTTGTTGTTGATTTGGTTTGGGCTTTTTTAAACTAACTTTACAATAGCCCTTACAAGAACTTTGACACCTGTGGTTTATTAAAATTCAGCTCCTTAATCCTCAATAAGTATGCARTTGAGTAGAAATTTCGCTAGTGATATCCAAATTTTTACACTAGACAGCTACTTCACCAGATCTATCTAAAGTACTCTTAACTAGAGCACAGCTAACAAAAAAAAAAATTTCCCCAAGCTACCAACCTTGCTTATTTCAGAGTTCCCTCTATTTCTCTAAAAAAAACCTCCACCATATTTAATCCCTTCCAGGTCCCCGCAGTTTGTCTTTTAGCTGCCATGCAATTAGAAAAACAGATCACTTCAATCAAGACAGTAAGTACATCCTCATTCTTAATTACACAGGCATCAGCTGTATATAGCACAAAGTAACTAAATTTTCATGTCCTTAATCCTTGATTGGCATGTATCACACAAATAAACCATTGAGTTCTGGCTCATTACACTTATTAGAAGTGGAGAATCCATCCATTAGCACATCATTCACATACATGTAAGGAAAAAAAAAACCAAACAAAAAAAGCCCAACACAAGCTAAGCAGTAAAATGTGACATCTGTCTTCAAAGTGACTTAAGAGACATCACTACAAGTAATCCATATGAATTTGTTACATTTCTTCATACATTACCTTAGATTGCTCTCATCCATACAAAGTATATGATCAAAAGTCTGGAAATCCTCTTTAGTGATCTAGAAGTAAAAATAGGTGCTTAAGCCTACAAACTGCATTAGATTAATAAACAGGGGGAAAAAAGTGTTTTCAAGTTCTATAGCTCTGATTTATTAAAAAATACACAGGTGGAAGAATAAAAATGCACCTTTGTTGAATTTTACAACAACTTACAACATTTTAAATACACTTCATCATGATTATTTACACATTTCTGCAAGTATTCCACAAAAAAACCCAAGTCAGCTATTTAACCAATCTTTTTTTTTTTTAAATTTCATGCACCAACTTAGAACATCTTACAAGCTACATTTCTAGTACTTTTCAACTACTAAAACTAAAGCAATTTCCAATAATGGAAATCATGAAATAAAAATAGTTAAAAATAAAATAGAAAAATTACTTTCTTTATATGACAACAAAAAAGTAAGCAACCTGGAATCAAGTTTCAATACTTCTGATTTAGAGATTTGCCACTGCATAGGAAAAGATACCAAATGAAAAGAAAAGCTGTAGTATGATGGTATGAGTTATTAYCTTTTACAAACAAATGCATCCACAGTATTTTAGGCCATGTAAATTCTCAGAATTTGYAGTATGATGCAAAAAAATCTGGGATCTATTGTACATCTTCCTACCATCATTTGATCTGTTCTTTTAATTTCCTGGAAATTATTGACTCCTAAACATGAATATCAATTAAATTCAGAGATCTTAGTTCACAGTCATGTAGGCAAATATAGCAGATCAACTACTGACTTAAATACTAAYGTCATCTGTATTGTTATAAGGATGGCTGCAGATATTTGCCAGTGTCATTTTATTTCAGTTTACATTTAAGCATTAGCTTAGGGTAAAATCTTCTTAGACCATGCCCACAATGCTGGTGTAAGATAGCTGAACCAGGCATCCATAATGAGGATGAAGAAATGGAATGAGATCTCTATAATATTAGAGTTCACAAGACTGCATTTCATGCAGTCCTATGTGAAGCACCATAACCAAGAAATGTGGAAAGTTTGTTCAGAACAGATTTTTCTGGCAGGCATCTCTACAAAGGATGGGCTAGAGAAGTGAGTAAGCAAGTAGACAAATAGGCAAAAYGTATTATCCTCTAAGTGAGAGTTCRGACTTGTAAAAATTATTTCTGTATTAAAAAAAGGTTTGGATGGCAAAACAGTCACTTTTTTTTTTTCTTGGTGCAAACATCAAATAGATACTGATAAGGCTTGCATAACAGGGAGTAAGAAAAGACAGACAGAAATTATCATCAAAATAAAACCATAAATGAAACGTTACACACAAAGAGAATTGAAGGGGTGAGTTGTCAGGAGTGCACATGAAAAGGAAGGGTTAATGGTGAAAACTAACGCAGACTTGTTTATTTTCACTGTAAAAATATTTGCTGTATTCATGTAGTGCCTCTGACCTATGAAAATATTTTTGCAGTGGAAATAGCTCTGTTTTCCTGGCAAATCTAATCAGGACCTTTACAAGCTGCTTCTGATTGCTCTACACAGCTAAACACTGGMCCCCGTGAAAATATGAGGGCACAGATTTCTTTGTTGTACTGACAAATAGAAGAATAAACTAGGAACACTTGACAATGTGACAGTTATTACCCTATGACCAGCACTAACACAGCTGCAAATGCAGCCCTAAAACCAAGGTTACCATTTGGCTWGTGCTCTTAATCCTTAACACAGTATTAGATAAAAAAAAAGCTTTAATTGAACAAACTACAATGAATTGAAGGTACTCCTCAACACTATGAAAACTAGTACTTTGGGAGATGAAATTGAGGACAGAAAAATTTATATACATTTTGACAAGAGTAGTGGAGAGTTCAAGTAGTCAAGTTTGGATGAAACTACACAGACCACAATAACTTTACATTAAAAAAACAAATACAACCATTATTAATTTATTAGTGAAACATTTCCCTTTATTTACAGAAGGGAAATCTCATTTTCTCTGTCTAAAACCCAAAGAGAGGCAGTAATCTTCAAATTTATCCAGTTGTGAAACAGTGTTTAATACAACCTTCTTCTAATCTCAATTTCATATTTAAGGCAAATGCACCAGGGTATGAGTCATACCAAAATCAATTTTGGCCTCAGAATGAATAAAAGTGAAACTGATTAAAACCTTTCTGGTTTGTGCAGGAAGAATATGAGCTTTCTGAATTTAAATGTGTACATAAACATACAGCAACCCACTATCAACTAAAATGTTAGCAACTCTTTATTTTATATACAACTATATACATTTATTTTTATACTTCAGTTTTAGCGTAGAAGATCACTGTAAATGATGGCAGGACACAACAAATTTAATATTCTCTTTTACATAAATCATTCTCGTAGTTTTGATTTTTTTAAAAAATGCTTAAATCCATGATTATCATAATTATGCAAAAAATTACATGAACGAATGTGCCTTTCACTGGGTGGGTAACAGTTTTCCACAGGACTGAAGAGGATAATTGTACAAGGTACTTATCTTATGACAGTATTTCAAAGGCAACAGAAGATAAATCCCTGCTCTCTATTTCTGCAGCTTCTGTATTAAATCTTCCTTAATCTGTTCTGAAACAAGTGTCACACAAATTTCTATCCTTGAGTTTGTTTCTAATAGAGAAACAAATACACTTCCACKTGTACTAACCTGACCACTCTGAAAAGTCCTATTCTACACCGTCAAGTACCTTTTTTTTCACAAGTTCTACAAGACCATATCACATCTGCTGTTCAGAGAATCAGCAGAGACCATTTGACACAAGTTTGGGAATAAARATAAATTTGGAGTTACATAGTTTTAACATCAATGTGAAATGAAGTTACCAGTAGTTCATGTATTTGTAGATTTTCTTTASAAAATAAAGTGCTTGTAGTGTGATGAATTAGACAAATTTTCATCCTGTTAGTCTTTCATTTTATTGACTAACTCTTTTSTCTCCCTGTATATGTAACGTTTTAGAGTCTTCTGATTGAAAAATCTCTTCATTTGCCTGAATGTATAAGTAAATGTCTTCATTAAAAGTGTTTTCATTCCTTCTCTGCCAAAGGAGGATATAAAGATTTGCTTTAAGACAGAGGATCAACTTGGTTTGGGTTCTTTGCTTTAATTTAACTGCTCATAAACCACTCTAGGAATAGCCAAGAACAGTTCTCAAGTTTCCAAGGCATATCTTCTAAGAAGACAAACATATTACACTACTGTGATGATTGAAACACTGAATGAATAGTTTCAGTACCATTTAGCTTGTATACCAACAAATAATCATGTCTGTAAGTACTGATAAAAAGTAATCCAGAGGTTGCAACAGGAAAAGGTCACAACAGACTTTTTTAGTAATTATTCTAATAGTAAAATATTGAAAAATCTGAAATGGTACTGTGTCTAATTCTGTTTATCATATAAACAGAGATTAACATCAGGAGAGGTCAGTAGAGGGCAATTGACTAATTGAGAGAATTTATTTTTGAAAGTCAAAATCTAAGCATGTAGTCTTTGGAAAGTGAAGAAAGTAAATATGACCTCAGTGAGGTCTAGTAAAATTCTGAAGGGAACAGGAACCTAAGATAATAACAAGACTACTTGATCTTTTTGTCAACACAAAAACTAGTGGCATAAACTCAAACTAAGTAAAGGTCAAGCCCTAAAGGAATACCTTATACCCAGAGAACAGTTAACTGAAGTAAATTATGTGCATCTGTTTGAGTGTCTGAATGATTTAAATAGATGCAGACACATTTACTTCCAATCTCTCTGGAATGCAGTATGGAAATACATGTTCTTTTGTTAAGGAAAACAGATATGATTTTAGGTAAAACCTAGAGGATTTCACTAAGTGACAAACTGCTCTAGACTTAAGAATGCTTTAAGGGTATGTTTTCCTCTGAAGTTACCAACTGTGCTACTAATCTTGGGTTTAAGTGCTTTCATTCTAATTTTGCACTCCAAATATTTTTAAAAAGTATTCATGCAAGCACAGAAGCTTTTTGTGATGGATGAGCAGGTATTCTACCTCTCTTTGGACCTGCTGAATACATATACAATTCCTTGCTGAAGGATGCATCACAGATTACTAGACTATGTACCTTTTTAAAAAGTATTTTAAAAATGCTCAAAATACTAAACATTTGGAGGCAGAATTTTTCTATAATGCAGAAACTGGTTCATTGCTTTCTAATTTTACTTCCAATGGAACTTAATAACAAAATACTCACTAAGCCTAACTGGAAGAGTAAGGCCACTTTGGTGTCCTTTAAAAGACCACATGAAGTATTTATGACTTGATGCTTAACCATGCATTGGTCAAATGATTTCTGTGATTGCAATGGTTAGGGCATGGGTATGAATAAGAAAGAAGATACACTCTCTTCTACCTGTCTTGCTTTATGTGCTGTCTGAATGCCATGATTTCTTAGACAGTTTAAAGCCCTTGAATCTGGGGAGCGCCCCACGTTCCAGTCTGAAACAGCAGCACTGTCTGTCCTCCACTGTAACAACAAAACAAATACATACACAGTTTTAAAGAAAATTAAGGTACAGTACCTGCCTGGCAATATGATTCATGGTAATGCCATGCTTCTTCATGCAATTCTGTCCTCGATAGTCAGGAGCACTTCCTATTTCATAGGCAGATGTCGCTGCACTGTCTATCCTCCACTACAGAAAAACAAATTTATATTTTTATGTCTCTTTCCTCACTGCTTATATTTCTAACTGGCTATGAGACAGTTATTTCTTGAAAATGAAATAAATAGCTTACCTTATGATCAAGCTTTTCATCAGTTACAAGTTTTCTAAAAACTGCTTCAGCTATTGGAGAGCGACAGATGTTTCCTATGGAAACAAGAGAAAATAAAAAATCAATAATTGTGTGGATTTTTCAGCCCAGACCAGAATAAAGGTTTTTATTTACTTAGACAAGAATGAAGATGGTGTATGCGAAAACCCAGATTTCTGCACCTGCGCTGGGGCAATCTCCAGTATCAGTAGAGACTGTGGCATGAGGGGATTGAGAAAAGCCCAGTGGATTGAGGACACTTTTGGGTGAAAAGTTGGATATGAGCATGGCCAGCAGATTGAGGGAAGGGATTCTGCCTCTCTCCTCAGTTCTCATAAGACCCCATCGAGTACATCSAGTTGTGAGGCGCCCAGCACAAGAAAGACATGGAGATGTTGGGKCAGGTCCAAAGGAGRGCCATAAAGATGATCAGAGGGCTGWGCAGCTCTGAGAGAGAACTGAGTTTGTGCCGTCCGAAAAAAAGGACTGGGGAGATCMGAACTTTTTGCAGTCTTTCAACTGAGGGGGTTGTAGTGACAGGACAAGGGACAATGTTTTTAAACAGAAATGGAGAAGACTTGTATTGGACACAAACAAGAATTATATCGTCTTTACAGTGAGGGTGGTGAGCCATAGCAACAGGTCATAGCAACCACAGAAAGTCTGGTGCTCCATCCCTGGAAGTGTTCAAGGATAAGCTGGATGGGGCTCTGAGCAACCTGGTCTAGTGGAAGGTGGCCCTGCTTATGGCAGGGGGTTGGAACTGGATGAGATGATACAGCTGATGGTCCCTTCCCACCCAAGTCATTCTAGGATTCTGTATTATACATCAGTCTCTTGAAATGCATATTATTATAACAAAAGATATAACATTTACTAAATAAACTTAGTAAATGATGKGTAAGCACATCACTCTCTTCTTCATAAAGAGTATGTGATTATAGAAGACAAGACAAAACTACAGAATTTAAATAACAGCATATAATTTTTATTTTCAATCTTCCTACACACTGCCAAATTTCAACTAATACCACCTTCAAGTAATGCATGGAGAACCATGAATATTTGCCTGAAGTATTTACATTACTACCTACCTGTGAGCAAAAACTTTTGGACAACTCCAAAATACAAAAATACAGCCATCATTATTGAGAAAACATAATGGAATGGCTTAACATCCTGCAGTAAAAATGCTCTTATCACTGAAGTCAAGTCACTACAGGTGAAACTGGGCCCTCATCAAGAGCAGCATCCAGAAAACAATTCCGACCCCCTCCCCACAAAAAAAAAACGAGTTCAATTACACGAGCTCTAAAAACATCACGGGGAAAAAAAAATCCAAACATTCTCRTCCAAAATGTGGAGCATTACAACAAAACCCAGCACATGGCAAAGCTRAAGTACTGTCAATCAGCCAAGAAACAGTTAAGGTACTGATACAAATACACAATCAGCCCTCCCCTCCAATGGCCTACAATTACACTAGTCACTTGAGCTGACCATATTTTCAAAAAGAACCTATTTCAACAATGCATTACAGCCCCAATAAAAACTAAAAATAATGGATCTACAGCATATTTGTTCTGAAACTGTAACTAAGTTAACAATCTATGGTAAACCTCTTAAAAATACATGCAGAAATTCATATTCTTAGAAAAAGAATGAAGTGTCTCAACAAAAAAAGCCTATTCAACTATAATGCTTCCTATCTTTTCATCCTTCAGAAATTTTCAGTAATTAGCTGGATATTCATAATATTTGATATATCACCCAGATGGCAGTAACTCATACAAATCCTCACTTTCCATCAAACAAAATATATAACTTTGCTCATCTCTGACTTTCAAGCAGATAATATAAAATACCAGAAATGCCAAAACTCATCTCTGTACCCTTAAATAAATCACTCTCCTATTACKGATTAAATTCTTTCAAAATCTCAAACAGTWAAAAGAAAGAAATGCCCATGAACAAAGYTAGATTTCCATCAAGAAATTKTCATGTGACRYTTAATCTCATTTTCATGCCTAYATTTTCAAACAAAACACCAAGGTAAATACTTCATTGCTAAAGAGAGAGAAGCTGCTGTGATTTGGGCATTTAGTAACTTATTGTCTCATTCATGTCAATTATAAAAAAAAAAATCACAAAAAAGGAAGGAAGTGAAGGATTGAAGCAACACAAATTGGCTGTCAAAGATTTAGAGAACATCAAATCACTACATGGCAAAAGGAATGGGCTAACCATTGAAAAACTAATCATGCTGGAACATTCAGTAAATTCTGATGTCAGTAGATCTTCCAGCAGAAAACATTAATTTCATTGTTTGAATTAGTTTATTTAATGACAGACATTAAATCAGYCTTGGAAGAAAAATAAAGCAGGAAACTTTTGGCGTTTCTTATGTGGTTAAGTGAGAAGACAGGTTAGTACTATGGTTTTTTACTTTATTCCATCTTCAAACACTTTCATAATTCAATCTCACTTCTTGAGTAAGCAAACTAAGCATTAATCAATATAATTTCAAAACATAGTAACACACGGCACAAGACAGAAAACAACCTTCATATCAATGAACTCAATACTTTGATATTGCAAGCATACACAGCATCACTCCTMTTACAAATGCATCAAGCTCCATTTTAAAAAGCATCATCTGTCTTAAAAAGCTATTGCAGATACAAATTTCCTGTGGTACGATAAGACCTTCCAGTTTCAACTTAGTATATATTCCTGGAAGGTTATGCTCATCTGATCTTGGTTAACATCAGCCTCTGTCTTTCCTTCAGCAGATACAGMACACTTGCAAGCATAGCTGTGCTACACTAAACAAACCAAGCTCTCAATCTCCTCATGAAATTAACTGACCTTATCTAATCACTTCAGTTAAGTCAGGTCTGCACTCCTTTTAATTTGACTTCTCTTGAATACTGACAAATAAAATCACAGACTACACTACAGAAAAAGTTTGTTCCATTTGTTTGTTTTTTTTTTAATTTAAGAATAGTCTGAAATAAGTACTTAGTTATTTTGAAAATAACCTGAGAACTTCTACAATCATWTTTGACTCATTCACAAGTATCAAATAGGATTATAATGCCCTACTTCTAATTTGTCCATTCCCTCTCTGTTACTTCAAAAACGTGATCTTTAAATCTTTTTTCTGAGCTATTACCTTGTTTCCATTACACCAGCTGTTGAGGTCATCCATTTTTTCTCTATATGAATGATCCCACACAACTGTGCATGAACAGTAACTTTCACTACTACACTCAACATTTCAGTAAAAAACAATTCATACTCTTTGTCCTAGCAATTCATCAACTAGCTCTCAGAATTTCAAAATGGTGCTTTTGAAATAAATCCCTCAATGTTTTTTCCATTTGTCTACCCTTCTGCTTTATATGGATTGAATTTGTTCCAAATTTTCACCCCTCTATAGCTTGCTCACTTCTTAAAATAAACACCATAAATATAATCTTCAACATAATATAAAATACCACAATGAACACCACCATGATCATCCTTGATTAAACATGTTAATTACCACTCCCAGCAGTAACTAGAAACTACAGTTGTATCATTTTTGAAACAAACACTTAACCCAGTTTGTGACTTAAAAATTAATGTCTTTCCTGATGACACATTCCAGACATTACCAGAGATATCAACAGTTAGGCAACTGCAATCATCAGTCAGATCTATTCCTGGGAACTATGGACAGAATCACAGAACTGACTTAACAGAAGCTCTTTTCCCTGCATACTCTGCAATATTATTTTCATCCTAAYCAGCTTTTACTATGCTACTCTTTGCAACGTTTGCATTCATCTCATGGTTTATGTAAAGCCCTATCTTATGCCACTGACATATGCAAACCTAATCCTTGTTTTCCAGCCACTTTTCTCAATAATTTCTATCAATTTCACATCCAGTTTTACATCCCACATTGGTCTTCCCAGGTTTTTCAGATGTACAGTATTTACTAAACCATGGATTGGCAGACACATTTGGAGAGTGAAAGGGGAAATTTCACAAAAAGAATCACAGGGCAATCACCTTCCTCCTTGGACTTGAATCATATTTTCCTTAAATGTTATCGACACCTTAGCTTCACTACCTATCCTCCTCTCTTGCTCCTTTCTTCCTTGTTATGTTTCCAACTGATCTGATCATGCTGGCTTTATGTAGAAGGTAGCAGTATTCAAGTTCTTAAAATCTCCACCTTCTCCCTTCATTTTTTTGCATTKCAAGTTCTTTCAGTTGTAGCGACATCTTCAATCAYAGAACACTAGTGTCCCAGGTACCCAGAGTCGATGCACTGAAATTAATCCTACAAACATCTCCGAATACAATGATTCAAGGACAAGAGATTTCAGTCACAGAATCAGTACTGGAATAATTTGTCAATCACTTTAAGAAGCCATGTTTTCTCACTCATTTTCTAAGCACAAGGCCTCTACTGACAGTGATCTAAGCCAAAACTTAATTTTTTGAGTTCTTACTCCAGTCTCTGCACTAATCTTTGACCCATTCCCAGACAAAAATGGAAGCTCTGCATCCACTGGCAGGAAAGCAACTTGATTCCATTTCATGCTCAGGTCTATTAGCCATCTCTGGGTATGGTGATCCAGTCATCTGTTCTTTCAATTGTTTTTGTATCTTAGTTGTTCCTTACTCACCTCCCTACTTCTTCCAAATCCAAACAAATGTTTTTCTCTTGTTCCTTTCTTTTTTTGTCTGGTGTTAGTACCAGAAGCTTCACTAGCTTGCATCTTCTCACATGCAAAAAACCTGATTTTAATTCTACTTATCTTTCTACAAAGAAATGGTCACTTCATCCAAGCGACTAGAAAAATGCTTCCCAGCATCATTTGCATCATTCATCAGGCTCCCTKCACAAGCATGTGTTTAAAACTGACTGGTCACTTTATTCCATTCTGTATTCAAATTCCTGTCAGAACTTCATTACAAGTCCTAGCTCTTTCCATCTTGACACACTCGGCATTCAATTACTTTTGTAAGGAACCATTCAAGGCACTGATTTTAGTTCAGATTCCCAGGTCTTTGCATTCATATGTGTGTGTGTGTGTCTCAAAAAGTTTCCTTGAAAGAAKAATAATTCTCCTGAATTACTCAACTGCTGATATAGTAGGCTTTTCTAATCAACCTAAAGGTTCACCAGGAAAACACAGGTTTTCAACACATAAGCATCTAGTCACAACAATCAGACCCTTAACATGTTTTAAGCATATGTCTTGTTTTTCAATTCCAAGATTACTTTTATAACCATGCTTCCAACTCTCTAGTACTTCTGGATCATTTTGAAAGACAGATTAAATAAGACACTGTATTCTTTCAGCTGTATTATCAATACTGCATAGAAAAAAAGGTAATTTTTTTAACATTTATCTAACATTCTCCTCTTTATTAAAAAAAAAAAAAAAAGACATTATTTCTTTTTGTCAACTTGCCAAGAATACTCATCACAGCATCTGTTTTTCATTACTTTTTCAGTGTCTTACCCAACCTATTGATTTCTCATTCTGCAGCTATAAATATAATKTCCTCCCATGAAATCTAGCATTTGGCTTTATCTAATGTCATATAATGGATTGTGACAACTGAACCAGGAGACTCAAATCTCTCTGTAACTGTCATGTAATGTCTTCATACCCACTAAGTTAGTTGCCATTTCAAAAATTATTTTATGCATTCTAGATCCCTGGTGACAATACTCATACTCAGTGATTCACAACAAGCATTAATCCTCTGAAGACCTAGCCAAAACCACTTTGTTCACAAGTATACCCATCTTACAACTGTTCCTCCATCTGTGGAGGAGATCACGGACCAAGATACCCATTCAGCTTGTTATGTTACAGTGGAGAAGTTATCAGAGACAAAGAGGCTGACTTACATAACACAGCATCATATTAAGTCCATTTCTGGAGTTCAACTATTAATTACATGAGCCAAGTAAGTGTAAAATGAGCAAACTGCATTTTGATTCACCTCCACTTTTAATTATTTCTTTGCTTAAATGAGAAAGATTGTTTTCTGGTGCTTTTTCATATGCTGTAATTACATATGTTGCTGGGTATTTCAATTATTTCTCAATGATGAGGAACCCTTATCATTAATGTAGTTATGCACATTAACTAGATTGTATTTTGTTGTGTAATGAGTATCTGCTTATTTAATTACAAACAAAGAGCACAGTCAATAGATATTTCAATAACAGGTTTCTATCAAAACAATGTAGAAAGAAAATGTAATTTTTCATGAAGGATTGTCCTTTCTGGTATTTATTCTCACTAGATGTGGCAAACTTCAGAATTAAGATACTGCATTAACCAGCAAAGAACACTACAGTTAAACACAGTTCTAAAAATCTATTTAGTTCTCTTTTCAGCAATAATGTCAGCTATTATTCCTAATAAAATGTAGGAGGAAAACAGTGTCACTCTTGAAGAACAACCGAAAAAAAATTAAGCAAACTTAAAGCAGGAAGAAACAAGTTGCCTACAAAATTCAATTGAAAAAAGTATATATTTCATTGGAAAAAAAATGCTTATCATGTCAATTAGCTTTTCACATCACATATCACTAAGATTATTTTTTTATAACCCAATAACACAGAAGAGGAAATTTAAAAGCTATGTACAACATTTGATTAAAAAAATCCATCCCATTAACAGTGGTACTGACTTGTCCACTCTTTCCTTAGGCTTAATAGTTAATTAATAAAAACATATTATGTTACACTAATACGAGCTCCTGCATTAAAACTTTGTTACAGTGCAAATCGCCATTGTGGGCTTACAAACCCACATGTTTGAATTGTTTCACAAAATCATAGCATAATTTMGGTTGGAAAAGACCCTGAAGATCTAGCCCAACTGTTAACCCATCACAGCCAAGTCCACCACTAACCCACATCCTTAACCATGTCTACATGTCTGTTAAATACCTATGGGGCCTCAACCAGTTCCCACAGCAGTCCCTTCCAACAATCCTTTCATGATGAAATTTTTCCTAACACCCAATTTAAACCTTCCCTGGTGCAACTTGAGGCCGTTTYCTCTTATTTTGTCTCTTTTAACTTATTTCAGGTACTGCAGAGAGTGGTAAGGTCTCCCCTGAACCTTTTTCTYCAGGCTAAACAAACCCAGCTTCCATAGCCACTCCTCATAGGACTTGTACTCCAGACCCTTCACCAGCTCCARCTGCCCTTCTCTGGACACACTCCAGCACYTCCATGTCTTTGTTGATTGAGGGGCTCAGAACTGGACACAGCACTTGAGATGCAGCCTCAGCAGTGTTGAGTACAGGGGGACTATCACTRCCCTAATCTTGCTGGCCACACTATTGTYGATACAGGCCAGGATGGCATTGGCCTGCTTGGCCACCTGGACACACTCTGGCTCATGTTSAGCTGCTGTCMAGCAGCACCCCCAGGCCCTTTTCCACAGAACAGTTTTCCAGCTACTCTGCCCCTAGCCTGTAGCACTGCAGAGGGTTGTTGTGACACAAGGGCAGGATTTGGCACCTGGTCTTGTTAAACTTTATACTGTTGGATTCACTCCACCCTATCCAGATCCCTCTGCAGAGCCTTTCTAYTCACCAGCAGAGCAACACTCCCACCCAACTTGGTGTTGTGTGTGAACTCTGGTAGCTCTCAATCTCTTTGTCCAGACCATTGATAAAGACATTAAACAGGACTGATCCCAATACWGAGCCTTGGGAAACCTCTACCCATGACCAGCTTCCAGCATGATGTAACTCCATTCACCACTAGTTTAGGTCCATACATCCCATTTTTTACCTAGTGAGGAGTGTACCCATCCAAGCCCTAAGCAGCCAGTTTCTCCAGAAGAATGCTGTGGGAAATCATGATAAAGGCTGTAATGCAGTCCAGGTAGACAACATGCACAGCCTTTCTCTCATCCACTAGGTGGRTCACTTGGTCATAGAAAATCAGGTCGTTCAAGCAAGACTTGCCTTTCCTAAACCCATCCTAMCTGGGCCTAATGCCCTGGTTGTCCGGTATGTGCCACACAGTAACACTATGATGACTTGTTCCATGACCTTCCATGGTACCAGCATCAGGCTGACAGGCCTGCAGTTTCCCAGATCATTCTTTCAAACCTTCTTGTAGATGAGTGTCATATTTGTSAACCTCCAGCCAACCAGGACCTCCCATGCTGACCAGGACTGATGGTAAATGATTGAAAGTGGTTCAGTGAGTRCTTCCCTCAACGCAGGAAATCATGGCTGGAAAGCAACTGGCAGAAAAGGACTTGGAAGTGCTGACTGACAACCCCTGACAGCAGTGTGCCTAGGTGGCCAGAAGGCCAGTGACAACCCTGGCCTGTCTTAGCAATAGTGTGGCCGTGATTGTCCCTTTGTACGTGGCACTGGTGAGGCCACACCTCGAATTTAACATTCAGTTCTAGGCCCCTCAGTACAAGAAAGACATGGTGGGGCTGGAGCGTGTCCAGAGAAGGACACAAGCCTGGTGAAGGGTCTGGAACACAAGTCCTGTGAGGAGCTGGGGTTTTTTAACCCTGGAGAAAGGAGGCTCAGGGAAACSTTATCRCTCTCTACAAGTGCCTGAAACGAGACTGTAGACAGGTGGGAGTCGGTCTCTTTTCCCAGGCCACTCACAACAGAAGAGGAAATGGACTCAAACTGCATCAGGGGAGGTTCAGGTTGGACATCAAGAGAATTTTTTTCAGTGAAAGGGTGGTTAAGAATTGAAAGGAGTTACCCAGCAGGGTGAGGGAGTCCCCKAGTCCTGAAGTGGTCAAGAACTAACTGGATGTGGTGCTTAGTGATACGTTTTAGCTGACAGATTGGTGTTTGTCAAAGGTTGGCCTTGATGATCTTGGAAGTCTTTTCCAACCTTAGTTGGAACKGTGCCATTTTTCAGCTCAGGGGGCTGGTACACAGAGATCAACCGCTCGTACTGTTCAAGACTAAGAAAAAGAAGGCATTAAATACCTCAGACTTTTTCTCATCCTTTGTCACTGTTTCCTCCTGCATCCAATAAAGGATGGAGATTCTACTTAACCCCCTCTTGCTGCTGATGCATTTATAGAATTTTTTTTTCTCTTTTATGGCAGTAACAAATTCTAGCTGCATTTYGGACCTTCTAATTTTTCTCCCTGAATAATCTCATGACATCCTTTAGTCTTGAGTTGCTTGCCTYTTCTTCCAAAGGTCCTAATCTCTCCCTTCTTCCTCCAGCTTCAGCCAGAGCACCCTGTTTAGCCAGGCCAGTCTTCTTCCCTGCTGGCTCACCCTTCAGCACATGGGGACAGTGATTACCACCATCTTTAGAACACCATGTTTGGGAAGGAGGATTAATAATTAAGAAGTTTTAATATGAAAACATTTGTATAGACCACTAGCTTCCAAACACACAGCAACTGATAATCCCTTATTAAAGGTTGATTTCCCTGGATTATTATCAGGGGTTGATTTTACTCTAAGGT